>NW_027195265.1:0-244289 GCF_038502225.1 Cherax quadricarinatus
GATATATGGACTGTGCATTTTGTAACAGAGACAGAAAGGTCAGACAGAGAGGGTGTCTTCCTGGAGCTGGTGTTGGTGACATAGTCAGCAGGCTGGATAATATTATGGCAGGTAATGGGAACAAGCCCATTATCTGTCTTAGTGCTGGGGGTAATGACATTGGGAAGGGCAGGAGAGAGGAGCTGCTGGATAAGTACAGGTCAGCCATAGAAGTAGTTAGGTCTAAGAGAGGGATCCCAGTCATGTGTAGCATCTTGCCTAGAAAGGGAGTGGGCAATGAATGGATGTCCAGGGCAACTGGTATAAATCGCTGGCTAGACAGGTACTGCAAGGAACTTGCAATCCCATTCATTGATAACTGGGACCTATTCTTTGACAAACGTGATATGTATGCAAGGGATGGGGTTCATCTCTCTGGGGATGGAGTGGCTGCATTAGCCAATTCAATTGAGAGGGTAATTGATGACTTGTCTAGGAATTTAAACTGATAGATTATAGAGGTATGGGTGTTTGTGGGAAACAATCAGGCTACAGTATTAGGGTTAAAAACAACAGTTATTACCGGGATACCTCAGGGATATATTTAAAAGACAATATTCAAAATAAAGTTGCTAGTAATGGCAAATCAATTGATCAACAAACAAAGAGAGATAGTAGAGGGCAACGAGTGACTAGCTCCCTTAAGGTTTACTATACAAATAGTAGGAGTCTAAGAAATAAGATAGATGAGCTAAAATTACTTGCAAGTGTAGGTAATATAGATATTATTGGTATAACAGAGACCTGGTTCAACCTGAAATATAGAGAAATGCCTTCTGAATGCAACATACAGGGTTATAAACTATTCTACACTGATATGGTCAACAGGAAGGGTGGTGGTGTGGCGATGTATGTCAGAGAAAATTTAAATTGTTGTCTTAGACATGATATAAGATTAGAAACATCGAACACAGAATCGGTTTGGCTATAGTTTCTTGAGGGACGTGACAAATTAATTTTGGGTGTGATTTATAGGCCCCCAAACCTTTATAGAGAGTGCAGTAAGCTGTTATGGGACGAAATTCATAAGGCATCTAGATATGAAAATGTTGTGATAATGGGAGATTTTAACTTTAGACAAATTGATTGGAACAATATGACAGTAAATCTTGAGTCTAGTGACTTTCTTGATACAGTTCAGGATTGCTTTTTAGAACAGTTGTGACAGAACCAACTAGAGGAAACAATCTGCTTGACTTGGTTCTTGCCAACAAAGATTCACTAGTTAATAATCTTGAGGTTAATGATGAGCTTGGGGAAAGTGATCACAAATCATTTAGTTTCAATATATCATGGAATTACCCAGATAACTGCAATCAAATCTCTGTCCCAGATTTTCGCTTGGCCGACTTCATGGGACTGAAAAATTACCTGGGTGGGCTAAATAGGGATGTCCTGACTATGGGTCAGGTAGGTGATCTTGGTTGCCAATATGACGTTTTTCAGAGCATAGTTCTAGCTGCCCAGACAACTTTTGTTCCGAGTAGGGAAATTAGATCTAACAAAAATGATCCCAAATGGATGAACAATAAATTAAAACATCCCATTGGTCAAAAGAGAGGCATATATAGGCGTATCAAAAGAGGGGATGGGCAGTTAAGAAATCAATATATTCAATTAAAGAGAGAAATAAAAAAAGGAATAAGAAAAGCAAAAAGGGATTATGAGGCTAAGGTCGCAAGGGATTCAAAGACTAACCCAAAAGGGTTCTTTCAGGTATACAGAAGTAAGATTAGGGACAAGATTGACCCACTTAAGAGTAACTCTGGTCAGATCACTGACAGTGATAAGGATATGTGTGAAATTCTCAATACCTACTTCCTCTCAGTTTTCACCCAGGAAAATACTAGCGATATTCCTGAAATAATAGATTATGTAGAACAGGATGATAATAAACTATGTACGATAGTAGTAACTAGTGACATGGTCCTCAGACAAATAGAGAAACTAAAACCTAACAAATCCCCAGGTCCTGATGAACTGTTAGCAAGGGTGTTAAAGGAATGTAAAGAGGAACTTAGCATACCTTTGGCTAATCTTTTTAACATATCACTACAAACTGGCATAGTGCCTGATAAGTGGAAAATGGCAAATGTAATACCTATTTACAAGGCAGGTGACAGGTCCTTGGCTTCGAACTATAGACCAATAACCCTTACCTCCATAGTGGGAAAATTTATGGAATCAATAATTGCCGAAGCAATTCGTAGCCATCTTGACAGGCACAGATTGATTAATGAATCTCAACATGGTTTTACAAAGGGTCGTTCCTGTCTTACGAATTTACTAACTTTTTTCACTAGGGTGTTTGAGGAGGTAGATCATGGTAATGAATATGATATTGTGTATATGGACTTCAGTAAGGTTTTCAATAGAGTTCCACACCAGAGGCTATTGAGGAACCTTAAGGCACATGGAATAGGAGGAGAAATTTTTTCCTGGGTAGAGGCATGGCTGACAAATAGGCAGCAGAGAGTTTGCCTAAATGGGGAGAAATCAGAATGGGGGCACGTCACAAGCGGTGTTCCTCAGGGATCAGTGTTGGGCCCGTTGTTGTTCACAATTTACATAAACGACATAGATGAGGGAATAAATAACGACATAAGCAAATTTGTTGATGACACCAAAATAGGCCGTCTAATTCATTCTAATGAGGACACTAAAGCACTCCAGGATGATTTGAATAGACTGACGCAATGGTCGGAGAAGTGGCAGATGCAGTTTAATATTGACAAATGCAAAGTTCTAAATGTTGGACAGTTAAATAACCATGCCACATATAAACTAAATAATGTAGATCTTAATACTACTGATTGCGAAAAGGATTTAGGAGTTCCGGTAAGCAGTAACCTAAAACCAAGACAACAGTGCATTAGTGTTTGCAATAAAACTAACAGAATTATTGGCTTCATATCTAGAAGTATAAATAATAGAAGTCCTCAGGTTGTTTTTCAACTCTATATATCCATGGTTAGGCCTCATTTAGATTATGCTGCACAGTTTTGGTCACTGTATTACAGAATGGATATAAATGCTCTGGAAAACGTACAGAGGAGGATGACAAAGATGATCCCATGTATCAGAAATCTTCCCTATGAGGATAGACTGAGGCCCTGAATCTGCACTCTCTCGAAAGGCGTAGAATTAGGGGAGATATGATCGAGGTGTATAAGTGGAAAACAGGAATAAATAAAGGGGATGTAAATAGCGTGCTGAAAATATCCAGCCAAGACAGGACTCGCAGCAATGGTTTTAAGTTGGAAAAATTCAGATTCAGGAAGGATATAGGAAAGTACTGGTTTGGTAATAGAGTTGTGGATGAGTGGAACAAACTCCCGAGTACAGTTATAGAGGCCAGAACGTTGTGTAGCTTTAAAAATAGGTTGGATAAATACATTAGTGGGTGTGGGTGGGTGTGAGTTGGACCTGACTAGCTTGTGCTGCTGGGTCTGGTACAGTGCTCCATCCTTGAGTGGAGGTGACCAGACTGGGTGGGTCATTGGGATAATCCGGGGGGGGGGGACATAGACCTGCTCCGCGTGGGTCAGTAGGCCTGTTGCAGTGTTCCTTCTTTCTTATGTTCTTTTGTAGTATTATACAATATTTGTTTATTGTAATAAACAACAGTGGTAAACAATAATATGATAATAACTTTAGTGCGGTTATTGTGTTCAATACAGTGAGTTTATATATACAGTGGACCCCCGGTTAACGATATTTTTTCACTCCAGAAGTATGTTCAGGTGCCAGTACTGACTGAATTTGTTCCCATAAGAAATATTGTGAAGTAGATTAGTCCATTTCAGACCCCCAAACATACACGTACAAACGCACTTACATAAATACACTTACATAATTGGTCGCATTCGGAGGTGATCGTTATGCGGGGGTCCACTGTATACGTTATATACAGTATTGGTCTCTCAGGCCCCAAATGTTAGTAGGAATAGAAAAAAATTAGAAAAGAAAAGAAAAAACTACAAAAAACGTTAAAGTAATGCGCGTATGTGGAAATCGTCGATGTTGCCGCCACCCGGTCATTTTGGGTCAACTTCTCGGCACTGTATCTCGGTAAGTACTGATCAGAAATTTTTTTTTTCGTCTTATTACCTTCACAAAAATATGCTCTTTAATTCTGTAAGAAATTTATTTTTTTTATTTTTTTTTTTTTCAAAATTTCTTGGACACTGGAGCACCACTTCAGATTTTGGCCTTGGACCCTGAAGGGTTAAGGAAGTAGCATGGCATCCGACCTGGTAGCACAAGCTAGTCAGGTCCAACTCACACCCACCCACACCCACTCATGTATTTATCTAACCTATTTTTAAAACTACACAAGGTTTTAGCCTCAATAACTGTACTCGGGAGTTTGTTCCACTCATCCACAACTCTATTACCAAACCATTGCTTTCCTATATCCTTCCTGAAGCTGAATTTTTCCAACTTAAAACCATTGCTGCGAGTCCTGTCTATTTTTAGCATGCTATTTACATCCCCTTTATTTATTCCTGTTTTCTATTTATACACCTCACTCGTATCCCCCCTAATTCTATGCCTTTCTAGAGAGTGCAGATTCAGGGCCTCAGTCTATCCTCATAGTGCAGATTCAGGGCCTCAGTCTATCCTCATAGTGCAGATTCAGGGCCTCAGTCTATCCTCATAGTGCAGATTCAGGGCCTCAGTCTATCCTCATAGTGCAGATTCAGGGCCTCAGTCTATCCTCATAGTGATGATTCAGGGCCTCAGTCTATCCTCATAGTGCAGATTCAGGGCCTCAGTCTATCCTCATAGTGCAGATTCAGGGCCTCAGTCTATCCTCATAGTGCAGATTCAGGGCCTCAGTCTATCCTCATAGTGCAGATTCAGGGCCTCAGTCTATCCTCATAGTGCAGATTCAGGGCCTCAGTCTATCCTCATAGTGCAGATTCAGGGTCTCAGTCTATCCTCACAGGGAAGATTTCTGATACATGGGATCAACTTTGTCATCCTCCTCTGTACGTTTTCCAGAGCATTTATATCCATTCTGTAATACTGTGACCAGAACTGAGCAGCATAGTCTAAATGAGGCCTAACCAAGGATATATAGAGTTGAAGTACAACCTGAGGACTTCTATTATTTATGCTTCTTGATATGAAGCCAAGAATTCTGTTAGCTTTATTGCCAACACTAATGCACTGTTGTCTTGGTTTTAGATTACTACTAACCAGAACTCCTAAATCCTTCTCACAATCCGTAATATTAAGATCTACATTATTTAGTTTATATGTGGCATGGTTATTTTCCTGCCCAACATTTAGAACTTTGCATTTGTCTATATTAAACTGCATCTGCCACTTCTCCGACCATTGTGTCAGTCTATTCAAATCATCCTGGAGTGCTCTAATGTCCTCATTAGAATGAATTGGATGGCCTATTTTGGTGTCATCAGCAAATTTGCTTATGTCACTATTTATTCCCTCATATATGTCGTTTATGTAGATTGTGAACAACAACGGGCCCAACACTGACCTCTGAGGAACACTGCTTGTGACGTGCCCCCATTCTGATTTCTCCCCATTTATGCAAACACTCTGCTGCCTATTTGTCAGCTATGCCTCTACCCAGGAAAAAATTTCTCCTATTCTGTGTGATTTAAGTTTCCTCAATAGCCTCTGATGTGGAACTCTATCGAAAACCTTACTGAAGTCCATATACAGTGGACCCCCAGTTAATGATATTTTTTCATTCCAGAAGTATGTTCAGGTGCCAGTACTGACCGAATTTGTTCCCATAAGAAATATTGTGAAGTAGATTAGTCCATTTCAGACCCCCAAACATACACGTACAAATGCACTTACATAAATACAGTGGACCCTTGACTAACGCTATTAATCTGTTCTTGAGAGCTCATCGTTAGTCAAGTTAATTTTCCCCATAAGAAATAGTGGAAATCAAATTAATCCGTGCAAGACACCCAAAAGTATTGAAAAAAAAAATTTTAACACATGAAATATTAATTTTAATACACACAAACTGAAAAAGACATGCACAGTTACATGACACTTACCTTTATTGAAGATCTGGTGATGATTGATGGGATCGGAGGAGGAGAGAGTGTTAGTGTTTAGAAGGGGAATCCCCTTCCATTAAGACTTGAGGTTTACCTGGAGTTTACCTGGAGAGAGTTCCGGGGGTCAACGCCCCCGCGGCCCGGTCTGTGACCAGGCCTCCTTAGGTCAGTGTCCCAGGATGCGACCCACACCAGTCGACTAACACCCAGGTACCCATTTTACTGATGGGGAACATAGACAACAGGTGGAAAGAAACACGTCCAATGTTTCTACTCTGGCTGGGAATCGAACCCAGGCCCTCGCCGTGTGAAGCGAGAGCGTTAACCACCAGGCCACCAGAGCCTGGTGGCAAGTCCTTTTTCGGGGTTACTTCCCTTCTTCTTTTAATGCCACTAGGACCAGCTTTAGAGTCACTGGACTTCTGTCTCACAACATATCTGCCCATAGAGGCCTGTACCTCCCGTTCCTTTATGACATTCCTAAAGTGTTTCACAACATTGTCAGTGTCACCATTAAACACTTGTTCAGGTTTCAGTCCTTCATTGTCTATGTACTCCTTGAATTCCTGCACATATTTTTCAGCTGCTTTTTGGTCCAAACTGGCAGCCTCACCATGCCTTATCACACTATGTATGCCACTATGATTCTTAAATCTCTCAAACCAACCTTTGCTGGCCTTAAATTCACTCACATCACCACTAGTTGCTGGCATTTTTCTAATTAAATCGTCATGCAACTTCCTAGCCTTTTCACATATGATCGCTTGAGAGATGCTGTCTCCTGCTATCTGTTTTTCGTTTATCCATACCAATAACAGTCTCTCAACATCTTCTATCACTTGCAATCTCAGTTTTGAAAACATAGTTGCACCTTTGGCAAGAACAGCTTCCTTGATTGCCGTTTTCTTGGCCACAATAGTAGCGATGGTTGATTGGGGTTTTGTGTACAGCCTGGCCAGCTCGGAGACATGCACTCCACTTTCATACTTAGCAATGATCTCTTTCTTCATATCCATAGTAATTCTCACCCTTTTTGCTGTAGGGTTGGCACTAGAAGCTTTCTTGGGGCCCATGGTGACTTATTTTGCAGGTGCAATCACTAAAAAGGCTGTGATAATATGAAATGTTCCGATTGTATGCTTGGAAGCGACCGCGGTGGCTGGCTGGCTTGTAAACACTGGCCAGAAGTGGACGCGTCTCAGACAGAATGAATCGTGTTGGTCGAGTTTTTTAGCGCTAATCAAGGCAAAATTTTTGCGATAAAATGTATCGCTAGTCAGATTTATCGTTAATCGATGCCATCGCTGGTCGAGGGTCCACTGTACACTTACATAATTGGTCGCATTGGGAGGTGATCGTTAAGCGGGGGTCCACTGTACACAATATCATATTCATTACCATGATCTACCTCCTCAAACACCTTAGTGAAAAAAGTTAGTAAATTCCTAAGACAGGAACGCCACTTTGTAAAACCATGTTGAGATTCATTAATCAATCTGTGCCTATCAAGATGGCTACGAATTGCTTCAGTAATTATTGATTCCATAAATTTTCCCACTATGGAGGTAAGGGTTATTGGTCTATAGTTCGAAGCTAAGGACCTGTCACCTGCCTTGTAAATAGGTATTACATTTGCCATTTTCCACTTATCAGGCACTATGCCAGTTTGTAGTGATATGTTAAAAAGATTAGCCAAAGGTATGCTAAGTTCCTCTTTACATTCCTTTAACACCCTTGCTAACAGTTCATCAGGACCTGGGGATTTGTTAGGTTTTAGTTTCTCTATTTGTCTGAGGACCATGTTACTAGTTACCGCTATCGTACATAGTTTATTATCATCCTGTTCTACGTAATCTATTATTTCAGGAATATCACTAGTATTTTCCTGGGTGAAAACTGAGAGAAAGTAAGTATTGAGAATTTCACACATATCCTTATCACTGTCAGTGATCTGACCAGAGTTACTATTAAGTGGGCCAATCTTGTCCCTAATCTTACTTCTGTATACCTGAAAGAACCCTTTTGGGTTAGTCTTTGAATCCCTTGCGACCTTAGCCTCATAATCCCTTTTTGCTTTTCTTATTCTTTTCTTTATTTCTCTCTTTAATTGAATATATTGATTTCTTAACTGCCCATCCTCTCTTTTGATATGCCTATATATGCCTCTCTTTTGACCAATGAGATGTTTTAATTTATTGTTTATCCATTTGGGATCATTTTTGTTAGATCAAATTTCCCTACTCGGAACAAAAGTTGTCTGGGCAGCTAGAACTATGCTCTGAAGAACGTCATATTGGCAACCAAGATCACCTACCTGACCCATAGTCAGGTCATCCCAATTTAGCCCACCCAGGTAATTTCTCATACCCATGAAGTTGGCCAAGCGAAAATCTGGGACAGAGATTTGATTGCAGTTATCTGGGTAATTCCATGATATATTGAAACTAAATGATTTGTGATCACTTTCCCCAAGCTCATCATTAACCTCAAGATTATTAATTAGTGAATCTTTGTTGGCAAGAACCAAGTCGAGCAGATTGTTTGCTCTAGTTGGTTCTGTCACAACTGTTCTAAAAAGCAATCCTGAACCGTATCAAGAAAGTCACTAGACTCAAGATTTCCTGTCATATTGTTCCAATCAATTTGTCTAAAGTTAAAATCTCCCATTATCACAACATTTTCATATCTAGATGCCTTATGAATTTCGTCCCATAACAGCTTACTGCACTCTCTATAAAGGTTTGGGGGCCTATATATCACACCCAAAATTAATTTTTCACGACCTTCGAGAAATTGTAGTCAAACAGATTCTGTGTCCGACATTTCTCATCATACATATTGTCTAACACAACAGTTTAAATTTTCTCTGACATACTTCACCACTCCACCACCCTTCCTGTTGACCATATCAGTGTAGAATAGTTTATAACCCTGTATGTTGCATTCAGAAGGCATTTCTCTATCTTTCAGGTTGAACCAGGTCTCTGTTATACCAATAATATCTATATTACCTACACTTGCAAATAATTTTAGCTCATCTATCTTATTTCTTAGACTCCTACTATTTGTATAGTAAACCTTAAGGGAGCTAGTCACTCTTTGCCCTCTACTATCTCTCTTTGTTTGTTGATCAATTGATTTGCCATTACTAGCAACTTTATTTTGAATATTGTCTTTTAAACATATCCCTGAGGTATCCCGGTAATAACTGCTGTTTTTAACCCTAATGCTGCAGCCTGATTGTTTCCCACAAACACCCATACCTCTATAATCTATCAGTTTAAATTCCTAGACAAGTCATCAATTACCCTCTCAATTGAATTGGCTAATGCAGCCACTCCATCCCCAGAGAGATGAACCCCATCCCTTGCATACATATCATGTTTGCCAAAGAATAGGTCCCAGTTATCAATGAATGGGATTGCAAGTTCCTTGCAGTACCTGTCTAGCCAGCAATTTATACCAACTGCCCTCGACATCCATTCATTGTCCACTCCCTTTCTAGGCAAGATGCTACATATGACTGGGATCCCTCCCTTAGACCTAACTACTTTTATGGCTGACCTGTACTTATCCAGCAGCTCCTCTCTCCTGCCCTTCCCAATGTCATTACCCCCAGCACTAAGACAGATAATGGGGCTTGTTCCCATTACCTGCCATAATATTATCCAGCCTGCTGACTATGTCGCCAACACCAGCTCCAGGAAGACACACTCTCTGTCTGACCTTTCTGTCTCTGTTACAAAATGCACGGTCCATATATCTTATCTGAGTATCTCCTACAATTAGAATATTTGTACCTTGATTAGCAGGGGAATCAGTGGTACCTTCAACCTCACTAACCACTGAAGTACACTCGTCTTGGTGAACAGAGAATCGATTTCCTACCTTCACATCTTCTCTATTAACTCTCCTCATCTTCCTTCTTCCTGAACTGTGAACCACTTGCCACTTAAAGTGGCTGCCACTCTTTAGCTCACTGTTGGTATCCTTTTCCTTACCAGCTCCAACCATCTCACATTCACTCACAAAGCCATCTAGGCAAAGCTTCAGCCTCCTATTTTCCTCCTGAAGTAGGAGAACCTCCTTCTTGAACAGTTTAACCTGAGATTCCAAAACACTACAGCAGGCCATGGTGCTCAGTAACACCCCAGGTTAATTCCCAGACAGCTTAGGACAGTGACCACACATGCAGGAGCTGGAGCTCTTGGTCATCTGACAGAGACTTTCTGCTGGCTTACTCCTGGGGCTGCAGATGTCACCTCCATCACGCTAACGGAAGGATAGAGACCCCATCCTGAATTTTCTCTTGCTGTCAGTGAGGGGGGGCTCAGCCCCCTTCTTGAGGGGTTTCAGCTCCCTTAAAAATGCCCCCTTAGTTGGGGTCAGTGTCCTGCAGGGGGTCAACACCCCAACCTCAGCTGGGGTAAGCTTCCTTTGCTCCAGACAAGGCCAATGCCCCCCCCTGCCTAAGACAGGGGGGGTCAATGCCCCTCTCTCAGACATGGGGTCAACACCCCCTGCCTAAGGTCAACATCCCACTGCCTCAGGAGTCGATGTCCCCCTGCCTTAGAGGGGTCAACACCCCAACCTCAGCTGGGGTAAGCTTCCTTTGCTCCAGACAAGGTCAATGCCCCCCCTGCCTAAGACAGGGGGTCAATGCCCCTCTGCCTCAGACAGGGGGTCAACGTCCCCTGCCTCAGGAGGGTCAATGCCCCCCTGCCTCAGACAGGAGGGTTAATGCCCCCTGGCTCAGACAGGAGGGTCAATGCCCCCTGCCTCAGATGGGGTCAACATCCCCTGCCTCAGGTCAATGTCCTGCTGCCTCACACAAGGGGTCAATGTCCCCTGCCTCAGATGGGTCACTGCCCCTCTGCCTCAGGTCAACATCCCCTGTGTCAGACATGGGAGTCTGCTCCCTACCTCATGGCCCAGGAGCTGTCACTCTACCCACCCCTCAAGGAAGGTTCCTTGATGCTGGTGAGGGGCTCTCGATCTAGGGAATTGGATCTGTGCTCCAGTTCCCTGAATTAAGCCTGAATACCTTCTATCCCCCCTCACAGGTCATGTATAATCCCTACAGGTTTAGCACTCCTCCATGATTATAATGTCACTCTACCCAGGTGGAACAACCAGACTGTTGTTGCTAATTTCCTTGTACCATTCTATATACAGCGCAACCCCGTTTTTCGCCCAGTCCAAATACCATACAATTTGGATTTCGACCACTTTGGCGAATTTTTACCCCGGGTTTTTTTCATTTGCCTGCCGCAGGATGCGGCCTCTCATGGAAATAAGTCACTTTGTCTGACTTTTTTAGGTTATCCCAGGTTCTCTACACATATATTGTTATGTATTTTACATAAATATAGACATTTTTAATAATCCATCTATGATATTTTCTTAAAACTTATAAAAACACATTACAAAGCATATGAACATTGTAAGTTTATATACTATGGAGAGGTGATAGCCGGGCGAGGGAAAAACATTACGTTTTCTCTGGTCCAGCACCAGAGAAAAAGTGTATGAATCTGCGTTGGCGGGGTCATCCCCTTAACACACAACACTTTGTTTACAATTCTCGGCACAAATTATTCATTACATCTCGCTTTGTTTATGATGGCATCTAAAGGTAGTTAGAAACAATGAAACTCAGTGAACAAGGTACGTCGATGGTAATAGCGTGGCTCTGGGGTATCCAGGCAGACTACATACCTACATCTACTGGCTACCTACGCTACCTACCTACTACTCGCATGTCGCCCTACATTAAAACTACAAATATTTTAAGGTAAGTAACAAATGTACTGTGGAAGTATTTTACTTTTTAGTGTTTTTTAATGCCTAGTTCTATTACTAACTTAATATTAGTGTAAACTTGACAACCCAATGCCTGTTGTGGAATCTATCGTGGCTTTGGGGAAGTCTATGGTGTTGGATGTGAGCGGCCAACAAGAGTCTTCAATAAAGGTATGTAATAGTAATTTTAAATGTTGAATTATCAATTAAAATTAGTTATTTGTATTTATTTCTCATTTTTTCTGTATGTAAAAACTATAGGTATTCTCCATAAAATGTATTTTTTCTTAATATTTTTGGGTGTCTGGAACAGATTAATTGTATTTACATAATTTCTTATGAGAAATATTACTTCGATTTTCAACCATTTTGGATTTCGACCGACCTTCTGGAACGGATTAAGGACGAAAATCGGGGTACCACTGTATATATGCAGTGCTAGTCATGGCATTATGCCGCCCCTCCCCCACATACATACCGAAACACAAAGATATACCATGAAAGATTATAATATATATATTTGCACACTTACTGAGGTTTTAATACTTGGTGCTGTGTCCTTTACACTTAATCACGTCCTTCAGCCGTGTAGGAAGATGCTCATACAAATTCTTGAGGGTTTGGGGATATATATTATTCAATGCCTCATGTAGAGCAGCCTCCAGCTGCAGGATGGAACTGATATCCTTGCCCAGTAAACTTCGTTTCACTATTGACCAGAAGTTCTCAATAGGGTTTAGGTCTGGGGAATTGCCTGGCCAGTCATTAAAGAACCTCACGTCACAGTCCTTAAGCCACTGAACTACAAATTTGGCAGTATGACACAGTGCACCATCCTGCATAAAAACCGTAGTGCCACGCTTGTCAAACGCCTCGGGTAAATTGTCACACAATAACTCCAAGTAATTATACTGGTTCATATACTGGTTTTTGGGAAGCACAATGAGTTCACCAACACTCTGAGCTCTGAAACATCCCTAAACCATGGGCGAGTCTGGGTGTTTGGTTGTCCCACAGGTGTAGCCTGGGTCTAGTAGGTCACTACCTCTGGGCCAGTACACATGTCCCCACACGGTTACAGGTTAGGTGATGGTGAAGGTTGCTTCATCACTCCAGAGTACTTCAGACCACTGTTGAGGATTCCAGTGAAGATATTCTTTGCATAATTCAGCCTATGTATCTTCTGTGGCTTGGAGAGGATCGGTTCTTAACCTGGCGGTGACTACTGTAGTCCAGTTCTGACACACGTCTGTTAACAGTTCTTACAGACACCTCTGAGAGAAGATGTGAGTTCTTTTCTTTCAATTCTCAAGCAGTTATCTTAGGTGTACTCTCTAACTTCTTTAACACAGTTAAGGTACGAACAGATGTCTTCTTTGAGGGGCCAGGCTGAGGTTTTCCAGCCAGTAACTCGACCGTCACCAGCCTTGAAGCGCTGCACCCAGTTCCTCACTGAACGCTCACACACAACATCATTCTCCACTATTTCTTTCGTCTGGTGCCCAGTTTTGTGAAGCCCTGTGATTTGAGCTATAGTTTCAGGTGTTAAAGACTTCCTTTTACCCATAATCAAACATGTATAGTCCCAAAACCAAAGGGAACACCGGAAAAAAGATGGGACGGATGAGAGACAAAAGTACAACACTTCTTCTCACCACGGCAGCCACATGAGCACTGAGGAATCACTGTGGAGCGTGGCGGCAGGCTGTGACATCATGCTAACGGCTGCTACCTGGCATAATGCACTGACAAAAAAAGGGACCCCTGTATGGTAGGCCTTTGATTTTCGTCACAGCACTATTCCGGGGTGCTCACGTGACAGTTATTTATTTATTTATTTAGAAATTTTAGCATACATACAGAGGTACAAAAAAAAATACAGGTAAGAGCAGCATGCCAAAGCCACTTATATGCATAGCATTACGGGCTGGCTTAAAATTAACTTAAGATTAACTAAGGAATGATGAAATCAGTGATAAAACATTAATGTAAACAGATAACTATAAAGCACAAATGAGTATTACAAAGACAGGTCATATGGTTGCATGCATTGCTGTACATTCAGTAGAATGGAGTATTTTGTTAGGTAGTGTATTTAAAAAATAATAAAGTTAGATTGGGTTTTAGGTTTAACATTTGTGTGATATAATTGTGAGAAACATTTAAGATATACAATTTATAAGGTTCAGTTAGATTGGGTCCTAGGTTTAACATTTATGTGATATAATTGTGAGAAACAATTAAGGTATATAATTTATATGGTTCAGTTATTCAGTATTTATTTGGTTTTGGGTGAGTAAGTGATCTTTGAGAAGAGACTTGAATTTATAAACAGGTAGTGTTTCTTTTATATTTACAGGTAATGAATTCCAGATTTTAGGGCCTTTTATGTGCATTGAGTTTTTGCATAGCGTGAGATGGACACGAGGAACATCAAAGAGTGATCTGTGCCTTGTGTTATGGTCATGTGTTCTGTTGAGGTTGGCAAGGAGATGTTTGAGGGGAGGGTTAATATCAGAGTTAAGTGTTCTATGTATGTAATAGGTGCAGTAATAAGTATGGATGTTTTGTATGGTGAGTAGGTTTAGTGTATTGAATATTGGTGGAGTGTGCTGCCTGTAGTGAGAATTTGTTATCATTCTAACTGCAGCCTTTTGTTGGGTAATTAGTGGTCTGAGATCGTTAATTGTTGTTGAGCCCCATGCACAAATTCCATAGGTGAGATAGGGGTAAATAAGAGAGTGATATAGGGCCAGGAGGGCTGACTGTGGAACATAGTACCGTATCTTCGATAGTATGCCTACAGTCTTGGAAATTTTCTTAGAAATTTGTTGTATATGTGTATGAAATTTGAGTCTATTATCGAGGTGGATTCCTAAGAATTTTCCCTCTGTGAGTTTTGTGATAGATGATCCATTTATCATTATGTTAAGAGGGACATCTGTAGCTCTGTTACCAAACTGAATGAAGTAGGTTTTGTCAATGTTTAGTGTAAGTTTGTTAGTCCTCATCCAGGTAGATATTTTCTGTAATTCGGTATTTACAGTATTGGCTAGTGTGACTGGACTCAGGTGAGAGAAGACGTATGTAGTGTCAGCTGCAAAAAGTGTGGGTTTGAGTAATTGCGAAGCATTTGGTAGGTCATTTATGTATAGGAGAAAGAGAAGAGGGCCAAGGACACTTCCCTGTGGGACACCAACTGTAATTGGTTGCGCAGAAGAGTTTGCCCCATTTGCGTACACATACAGTGGACCCCCGCTTAACGATCACCTCCAAATGCGACCAATTATGTAAGTGTATTTATGTAACTGCGTGTGTACGTGTATGTTTGGGGGTCTGAAATGGACTAATCTACTTCACAATATTCCTTATGGGAAAAAATTCGGTCAGTAATGGCACCTGAACATACTACTGGAATGAAAAAAGTTCGTTAACCGAGGGTCCACTGTATTGGCTTCTGTTGCTGAGGTATGACTTGAGGTAGTTGAGGGAGTGCCCTCTAATACCATAGTGTGACAATTTTACATGGAGCAAGTCATGGTCAACTGTATCAAAAGCTTTACGTAAGTCAATGAAGATCCCCAGTGGGACTTCTTTTTTCTCTATTGCAGTGTATATATGTTCTAGCATGTGTATAATAGCATCATTAGTATTTTTATTAGGCCTGAATCCAAATTGGCAGGGGTTGAGAATGTTTTGGGAGATGAGGTAGGAGTAGATTCGTTTATGAATTAATTTTTCAAAGATTTTTGAGAGAGGGTGTAAGTTGGATATTGGCCTATAGTTATTCAACTCTGTTTGGTCTCCTCCTTTGTGGATCGGGGTGACCCTTGCTATTTTGAGAACTGTAAGGAAGGTAGAGGATTCAATGGATTTGTTAAAGAGTGTTGCAATGATTGGTGATAGCACTTGTGACACTTTTTTGTATATAAAGGGTGGTAAGGTATTTAAATCTCCTGCCTTGTTTTTTAATGTGTTGATAATAAGGGAGACTTCGTATGGGTTAGTCGGAGCTAGGAACAGTGTGTTCGGGTAGTTGCCGGTGAGGTAGTCATTTGGTGGGGTATCTGAGCTTGGGATTTCATTGGCAAGGTTTTGACCTATAGTGGAGAAGAAATCATTGAGTCTGTTTGCTGTTTCTGTTGGTGGGAGTTGGGGTTCATCTGATTTTGCTAATTTTATTTCGCTATGTCGTGATATCTTTTTTTTTCCCAGAATTTCTGATAGGGTCTTCCAGGTCTTTTTTATATCACCTCGTAAGTTGGATAATCTGTTCTCATAATACAATTTTTTTGCCCTTCTTATCAGGCTGGTTAGGATTGACGAGTAACGTTTTGTTTGGTCTCTGGTTATGTGACCCATTCTGTACTGTTTTTCATATCGGTGTTTTGTATTTATGGATTTGAGAATGCTGGGTGTTAGCCAGGGACTGTTCAGTCTCTTAGCTGTCATCTGTTTAGTTTTTTTAGGGCAGTGCTTGTTATAGAGGTATTGGGTCTTTTTTTAGAAAATTATTAATACATTCGTCAATATCTGTATAGATTTCTAGCTCAGTGTGCCAGTCAATGTTTGTTACTGCTGTTGTGAAGTTATTAATGGCTGCCTCATTGTGAAGTCTGAAGGTGACTTTAGTAGTGTCTTGGGGTAATTTACCAAGAGTTGTTATGAGAAAAGTAGGGTAGTGGTCTGTGGTATTATCTGTAATTATGCCTGATTTTAAAGGGGATATGGTGTTGGTCCAGATGTGGTCAAGTAGGGAAACACTAGTCTCTGTAACTCTTGTAGGTTTTGTTACTGTTGGTAGCAACATACAGTTACTCATTGTGTTTGTGAATTCAGTAACGTGTGGGTCCTGGTCTTGCAGGAGATTTATATTGAAGTCACCTGAGAGTAGTAAGTGATCTTTGTTCATGCGTGCATCAGTTATCATACTTCCTAGGTTTTGACTAAATTGGCTAATGTTTGACTGTGGAACTCTGTAGATGTTTATCAATGTGAGAGGTTTTTGTAGGTACTTGGATTTGAATTTAGCTATTATATATTCCCCATGTTCATCCCTTGTGCAAGTATTAGTGATACATTCTAGTTGGTCTGAGTAGTATATAGCAGTGCCACCCCCTTGTTGGTCTGGCCTACAGTTGTGTATGGCTGTGTAACCAGGAATGGCATAGACATCTGTACTATCAGGCTTTAGCCAGGTTTCAGTTAGTGTAATGATGGACATATTGGCATGTAAGGAATTTAGTAATGCTATGAGGTCATCGTAATGCTTGCTTAAAGATCTGATATTGTAGTTAAAGATAGTTATGTTGTTGTTGGCACTGAGAAGTGCCTTTGATTGTTCTGCAGTGTAGTAATTACAGTAACTGTTTGATTCATTTAAGTCATTAAATAAGAGGTTGGTATCAGGATCAATGCTTGTAATCATAAGATTTGTAGTGAATCTATAGTTAGAATTAAGTATAAAATAAAGTAAATAGTCTAAAGCTAAAAAAAAAATAGCATCTGAATTATTTAACAAATGTAAAAAATAATGAGCTAAGGTAGATTTTTAAAGCTAAAATAAAGGAGACAATATAAAAGGGACTAAAATAATTTGTGGTGAACAAATAAAGTGATGATCAAATAATGGAGCTTGGGAATATGATAGTAGGTAGTACTTTAAAGGTAATTCTTTAAAGTTAGAATTATACTATAAAATTATAATATAAAAGGGACTAATATAAGTTGTGGTGAACAATAAAGTGGTAATCAAATAAATGAGCTTTGGAGTATAATGGCAAAATAGTGAACTTATTAACTTTAGCACCTGAGAATAGCACCTTGATTAGTTTAACAATTGTTAATATATGATCTAAGGTAGTTATATAGAGCTAAAATAAAGGAAAAAAAAAATATAAGGGACTACAATTAAGTAATGGTAAACAAGTTAAATGGACAGATAGTCACTATGAGATAATATTGGTTTAGGAGTAAGATCTGATTTGTTATATTAAATAAGTTGAGCAGTTTATTGCACAATAAAAAGTAAAAAAAAAATGAGGTAGTTGGTACTAGCTAGCAAAAGATAGTTTTGGTACTTGCAAAAAAGTAATTGGAATATACACTAATTGTATACACAATGAAAAGTGACTAAAAAACAAGTAGTGATAAACAAAATTAAATGGACAGGTAAGAATAATGAATATTATTAATTTGAAGTAAGATTTGACTTGTAACATAAAATTATGAGCAATTAATAGCAGTAAGAAAGAAGTATAGAGTATTGGAGGTAGTTGGCATTAGCTAGTGATGAAAAATAATAAAAATAATAATGAGATTAAGACACATGTGCAACATCTGGGTATCTTTATTGTAGACGTTTCGCCATCCAGTGGCTTTATCAATACAAATTCTAGGATATAACTTGAAGACAGTAGAACTATGTACAGAAGATGAGGTAATCAGTCCCTCAACCTTGGAGTAGGTGCGAACAGCACCATAAACTACGGTGCTCTTCGCACCTACTCCAAGGTTGAGGGACTGATTACCTCATCTTCTGTACATAGTTCTACTGTCTTCAAGTTATATCCTAGAATTTGTATTGATAAAGCCACTGGAGGGCGAAACGTCTACAATAAAGATACCCAGATGTTGCACATGTCTTAATCTCATCTTGTCGGTATTGTATACCATTCGTACACAAAAATAATAATGCACAATATAATAGTAACGTACACTATATGCACCACACGTATATATGTATTAAGGGCACTTATCTAATCTGTTACAGAAATGTCAGCTTTTCTAAGGAAGGTAGAGAAATCATGTTCGTTTGAGATGGTATATTGTTGTCCTGTTGATGTTTTCCTTACTAGTATTTTCCCATCTCGCGTGAAACACTGATGTATTTTGTTTTCCTGTTTAAGTTTTCTCAGCCTGAACACAAGGTTTTGACGTTTTTTTGTTAGACACTCATTTATGTACACTCCATTTTTCATTGTAATTGCTGATTTAATTAGGTCCTTTCTTTTATCGTATGAATGAAGTCGGATCATTATACTGTGTTTACTTCCTGGTTTTCCAAGCAAACGTGTTTCTTTGATTTCATTGTTTTGCACGATGACTTGTATGTGGTTCTGTATTATCCTGATAGCAGTTTCTTTGCACTGTGCTTGTGTTATGTCACTAGGAATGTGTGGACTGTTTATTATAACTGCATCAGACAACTTATCTTGTTCAGTTTTGTCGTCTTGGAAATCAAGGAGGAGACCAAACAGAGTTGAATAACTATAGGCCAATATCCAACTTACACCCTCTCTCAAAAATCTTCGAAAAATTAATTCATAAACGAATCTACTCCTACCTTATCTCCCAAAACATACTCAACCCCTGCCAATTTGGATTCAGGCCAAATAAAAATACTAATGATGCTATTATACACATGCTAGAACATATATACACTGCAATAGAGAAAAAAGAAGTCCCACTGGGGATCTTCATTGACTTACGTAAAGCTTTTGATACAGTTAACCATGACTTGCTCCACGTAAAATTGTCACACTATGGTATAAGAGGGCACTCCCTCAACTACCTCAAGTCATACCTCAGCAACAGAAGCCAATATGTGTATGCAAATGGGGCAAACTCTTCTGCACAACCAATTACAGTTGGTGTCCCACAGGGAAGTGTCCTTGGCCCTCTTCTCTTTCTCCTATACATAAATGACCTACCAAACGCTTCGCAATTACTCAAACCCACACTATTTGCAGATGACACTACATACGTCTTCTCCCACCTGAGCCCAGTCACGCTAGCCAATACTGTAAATACAGAATTACAGAAAATATCTACCTGGATGAGGACTAACAAACTTACACTAAACATTGACAAAACCTACTTCATTCAGTTTGGTAACAGAGCTACAGATGTCCCTCTTAACATAATGATAAACGGATCACCTATCACAAAGCTAACAGAGGGAAAATTCTTAGGAATGAACCTTGATAATAGACTCAAATTTCATACACATATACAACAAATTTCTAAGAAAATTTCCAAGACTGTAGGCATACTATCGAAGATACGGTACTATGCTCCACAGTCAGCCCTCCTGGCCCTATATCACTCTCTTATTTACCCCTATCTCACCTATGGAATTTGTGCATGGGGCTCAACAACAAGTAACCATCTCAGACCACTAATTACCCAACAAAAGGCTGCAGTTAGAATGATAACAAATTCTCACTATAGGCAGCACACTCCACCAATATTCAATACACTAAACCTATTCACCATACAAAACATTCATACTTATTACTGCACCTATTACATACATAGAACACTTAACTCTGATATTAACCCTCCCCTCAAACATCTCCTTGCCAACCTCAACAGAACGCATGACCATAACACAAGGCACAGATCACTCTCTGATGTTCCTCATGTCCATCTCACACTTTGCAAAAACTCAATGCACATAAAAGGCCCTAAAATCTGGAACTCATTACCTGTAAATATAAAAGAAACACAACCTGTTTATAAATTCAAGTCTCTTCTCAAAGATCACTTACTCACCCAAAACCAAATAAATACTGAATAACTGAACCTTATAAATTGTATATCTTAAATGTTTCTCACAATTATATCACATAAATGTTAAACCTAAAACCCAATCTAACTTTATTATTTTTTAAATACACTACCTAACAGAATACTCCATTCTACTGAATGTACAAGCGCTGTATAGTCCTTGTGGCTTAGCGCTTCTTATTGATTATAATAATAATACTGAATGTACAACAATGCATACAACCATATGACCTGTCTTTGTAATACTCACTTGTGCTTTATAGTAATCTGTTTACATTAAAGTTTTATCACCGATGTCATCATTGCTTAGTTCATCTTAAGTTAATTTTAAGCCAGCCCGTAATGCTATGCATAGTATAAGTGGCTTTGGCATACTGCTCTTTTCTGTATTTTTTGTACCTCTGTATGTGTGCACAAATTTTTAAATAAATAAATAAATAAATAAAAGGTATTCATTTAGTCGAGTGTGCATGTTCTGATTCCAGTCCTTGATTGCTTCTTCAACCTTCATATTTATTGTTGTTATTTGCTCAGTGTGACTGGCTATAGCTGCTTTTAGAGTATTTTCTGTGTCAACACTTCCCGATGTAATCTTCTCTTCAAGGTTTTGGATCTTATTCTCGAGGTTGGTTATCTTGGATTCTCGTCGCTCGAGTGTTGCTTTGATATCTTTGATTTCATTTTCTAGAGCAACGATGTAGTCCTTGATATTGTCAGGAATAATCATACCTGAGTTATCATGGGTGAATCCTTTGAAGGGAGTGGAGTTGGAGGGAGAGTCAGCCATGTTTGTTGTTGTTGTTGTTGTTGTTGTTGTTGTTCCCTGGGTGGCGGCGGTGAGGGGGGTTGATGATACACTGGCGTCCTGCTGGGTAGACAAGTTGAGTTCTAGGGTCCTTGCTGTTATTCTTTTATTACTGATGTTGTTTCTTCTGCGATATCCTTTCATAGTATCACTGAAGTAGATACTGTGTAGCAATGGAGGAGAAGGCTTGTTTTCTCGGAGCTTGGGTTAAGTGGTTGTCTGGCAGCGGAGGCAGTGTTTTGGTTAGCAGGGCTGTCTTCCTTAGATCTTCTATTTTTGTCAAGATTTGGGTTACATTCTTAGTATTCTTGGGTCATTTTGTGGTCTACGTGGGTTCATGTAGTTGAACTTTCACTTAGGCCATCACAAGTTTTGATGAGCGATGTTTTTTGAGGAAGAAGAGCTGGTAGGATGCCGCTGCTGCCGCTGCCATGACTAGCACTGTGTATAATATATATATATATATATATATATATATATATATATATATATATATATATATATATATATATAACAGCAAGGACCCTAGAACTCAACTTGTCTACCCAGCAGGACGCCAGTGTATCATCAACCCCTCTCTCCGCCGCCACCCAAGGAACAACAACAACAGCAACAACAAACATGGCTGACTCCCCCTCCAACTCCACTCCCTTCAAAGGATTCACCCATGATAACTCAGGTATGATTATTCCTGACAATATCAAGGACTACATCGTTGCTCTAGAAAATGAAATCAAAGATATCAAAGCAACACTCGAGCGACGAGAATCCAAGATAACCAACCTCGAGAATAAGATCCAAAACCTTGAAGAGAAGATTACATCGGGAAGTGTTGACACAGAAAATACTCTAAAAGCAGCTATAGCCAGTCACACTGAGCAAATAACAACAATAAATATGAAGGTTGAAGAAGCAATCAAGGACTGGAATCAGAACATGCACACTCGACTAAATGAATACCTTGATTTCCAAGACGACAAAACTGAACAAGATAAGTTGTCTGATGCAGTTATAATAAACAGTCCACACATTCCTAGTGACATAACACAAGCACAGTGCAAAGAAACTGCTATCAGGATAATACAGAACCACGTACAAGTCATCGCAAAACAATGAAATCAAAGAAACACGTTTGCTTGGAAAACCAGGAAGTAAACACAGTATAATGATCCGACTTCATTCATACGATAAAAGAAAGGACCTAATTAAATCAGCAATTACAATGAAAAATGGAGTGTACATAAATGAGTGTCTAACAAAAAAACGTCAAAACCTTCTGTTCAGGCTGAGAAAACTTAAACAGGAAAACAAAATACATCAGTGTTTCACGCGAGATGGGAAAATACTAGTAAGGAAAACATCAACAGGACAACAATATACTATCTCAAATGAACACGATTTCTCTACCTTCCTTAGAAAAGCTGACATTTTTGTAACAGATTAGATAAGTGCCCTTAATACATATATACGTGTGGTGCATATAGTGTACGTTACTATTATATTGTACATTATTATTTTTATTATTTTTCATCACTAGCTAATGAAATACCTCCAATACTCTATACTTCTTTCTTACTACTATAAATTGCTCATAATTTTAAATTACAAGTCAAATCTTACTCCAAATTAATAATATTCATTATTCTTACCTGTCCATTTAATTTTGTTTATCACTACTTGTTTTTTAGTCACTTTTTATTGTGTATGCAATTAGTGTATATTCCAATTACTTTTTTGCAAGTACCAAAACTATCTTTTGCTAGCTAGTACCAACTACCTCATTTTTTTTACTTTTATTGTGCAATAAACTGCTCAATTTATTTAATATTACAAATCAGATCTTACTCCTAAACCAATATTATTTCATAGTGACCACCTGTCCATTTAACTTTGTTTACCATTACTTAATTTTAGTCCCTCATATATTTTCTCCTTTATTTTAGCTTTATATAACTACCCTAGTTTATACATTCACAATTGTTAAAATAATCAAGGTGCTATTCTCAGGTGCTAAAGTAGAATAAGTTCACAACTTTGCCATTATATTCCAAAACTACCTTAGCTCATTATTTTACATTTGTTAAATAATTCAGGTGCTATTTTTTAGCTTAAGACTATTTACTTTGTTTTATACTTAATTCTAACTATAGATTCACTACAAATCTTATGATTACAAGCATTGATCCTGATACCAACCTCTTATTTAATGACTTAAATGAATCAAACAGTTACTGTAATTACTACACTGCAGAACAATCAAAGGCACTTCTCAGTGCCAACAACAACATAACTATCTTTAACTACAATATCAGATCTTTAAGCAAGCATTACGATGACCTCATAGCATTACTAAATTCCTTACATGCCAATATGTCCATCATTACACTAACTGAAACCTGGCTAAAGCCTGATAGTACAGATGTCTATGCCATTCCTGGTTACACAGCCATACACAACTGTAGGCCAGACCAACAAGGGGGTGGCACAGCCATATACTACTCAGACCAACTAGAATGTATCACTAATACTTGCACAAGGGATGAACATGGGGAATATATAATAGACAAATTCAAATCCAAATACCTACAAAAACCTCTCACATTGATAAACATCTACAGAGTTCCACAGTCAAACATTAGCCAATTTAGTCAAAACCTAGGAAGTATGATAACTGATGCACGCATGAACAAAGATCACTTACTACTCTCAGGTGACTTCAATATAAATCTCCTGCAAGACCAGGACCCACACGTTACTGAATTCACAAACACAATGAGTAACTGTATGTTGCTACCAACAGTAACAAAACCTACAAGAGTTACAGAGACTAGTGTTTCCCTACTTGACCACATCTGGACCAACACCATATCCCCTTTAAAATCAGGCATAATTACAGATAATACCACAGACCACTACCCTACTTTTCTCATAACAACTCTTGGTAAATTACCCCAAGACACTACTAAAGTCACCTTCAGACTTCACAATGAGGCAGCCATTAATAACTTCACAACAGCAGTAGCAAACATTGATTGGCACACTGAGCTAGAAATCTATACAGATATTGACGAATGTATTAATAATTTTCTAAAAAAGACCCAATACCTCTATAACAAGCACTGCCCTAAAAAAACTAAACAGATGACAGCTAAGAGACTGAACAGTCCCTGGTTAACACCCAGCATTCTCAAATCCATAAATACAAAACACCAATATGAAAAACAGTACAGAATGGGTCACATAACCAGAGACCAAACAAAACGTTACTCGTCAATCCTAACCAGCCTGATAAGAAGGGCAAAAAAATTGTATTATGAGAACAGATTATCCAACTTACGAGGTGATATAAAAAAGACCTGGAAAACCCTATCAGAAATTCTAGGAACAAAAAAGATATCACGAAATAGCGAAATAAAATTAGCAAAATCAGATGAACCCCAACTCCCACCAACAGAAACAGCAAACAGACTCAATGACTTCTTCTCCACTATAGGACAAAACCTTGCAAATAAAATCCCAAGCTCAGATACCCCACCAAATGACTACCTCACTGGCAACTACCCGAACACACTGTTCCTAGCTCCGACTAACCCATACGAAGTCTCCCTTATTATCAACACGCTAAAAAACAAGGCAGGAGATTTAAATACCTTACCACCCTTTATATACAAAAAAGTGTCACAAGTGCTATCACCAATCATTGCAACACTCTTTAACAAATCCATTGAATCCTCCACCTTCCCCACAGTACTCAAAATAGCAAGGGTCACCCCGATCCACAAAGGAGGAGTCCAAACAGAGTTGAATAACTATAGGCCAATATCCAACTTACACCCTCTCTCAAAAATCTTCGAAAAATTAATTCATAAACGAATCTACTCCTACCTTATCTCCCAAAACATACTCAACCCCTGCCAATTTGGATTCAGGCCAAATAAAAATACTAATGATGCTATTATACACATGCTAGAACATATATACACTGCAATAGAGAAAAAAGAAGTCCCACTGGGGATCTTCATTGACTTACGTAAAGCTTTTGATACAGTTAACCATGACTTGCTCCACGTAAAATTGTCACACTATGGTATAAGAGGGCACTCCCTCAACTACCTCAAGTCATACCTCAGCAACAGAAGCCAATATGTGTATGCAAATGGGGCAAACTCTTCTGCACAACCAATTACAGTTGGTGTCCCACAGGGAAGTGTCCTTGGCCCTCTTCTCTTTCTCCTATACATAAATGACCTACCAAATGCTTCGCAATTACTCAAACCCACACTATTTGCAGATGACACTACATACGTCTTCTCTCACCCGAGTCCAGTCACACTAGCCAATACTGTAAATACCGAATTATAGAAAATATCTACCTGGATGAGGACTAACAAACTTACACTAAACATTGACAAAACCTACTTCATTCAGTTTGGTAACAGAGCTACAGATGTCCCTCTTAACATAATGATAAACGGATCACCTATCACAAAGCTAACAGAGGGAAAATTCTTAGGAATCCACCTTGATAATAGACTCAAATTTCATACACATATACAACAAATTTCTAAGAAAATTTCCAAGACTGTAGGCATACTATCGAAGATACGGTACTATGCTCCACAGTCAGCCCTCCTGGCCCTATATCACTCTCTTATTTACCCCTATCTCACCTATGGAATTTGTGCATGGGGCTCAACAACAATTAACGATCTCAGACCACTAATTACCCAACAAAAGGCTGCAGTTAGAATGATAACAAATTCTCACTATAGGCAGCACACTCCACCAATATTCAATACACTAAACCTATTCACCATACAAAACATTCATACTTATTACTGCACCTATTACATACATAGAACACTTAACTCTGATATTAACCCTCCCCTCAAACATCTCCTTGCCAACCTCAACAGAACACATGACCATAACACAAGGCACAGATCACTCTTTGATGTTCCTCGTGTCCATCTCACACTATGCAAAAACTCAATGCACATAAAAGGCCCTAAAATCTGGAACTCATTACCTGTAAATATAAAAGAAACACTACCTGTTTATAAATTCAAGTCTCTTCTCAAAGATCACTTACTCACCCAAAACCAAATAAATACTGAATAACTGAACCTTATAAATTGTATATCTTAAATGTTTCTCACAATTATATCACATAAATGTTAAACCTAAAACCCAATCTAACTTTATTATTTTTAAATACACTACCTAACAGAATACTCCATACGACTGAATGTACAACAATGCATACAACCATATGACCTGTCTTTGTAATACTCACTTGTGCTTTATAGTAATCTGTTTACATTAAAGTTTTATCACCGATGTCATCATTGCTTAGTTCATCTTAAGTTAATTTTAAGCCAGCCCGTAATGCTATGCATAGTATAAGTGGCTTTGGCATACTGCTCTTTTCTGTATTTTTTGTACCTCTGTATGTGTGCACAAATTTTTAAATAAATAAATAAATAAATAAATATATATATATATATATACAGTGGACCCCCGCATAACGATCACCTCCGAATGTGACCAATTATGTAAGTGTATTTATGTAAGTGCGTTTGTACGTGTATGTTTGGGGGTCTGAAATGGACTAATCTACTTCACAATATTTCTTATGGGAACAAATTCGGTCAGTACTGGCACCTGAACATACTTCTGGAGTGAAAAAATATCGTTAACCGGGGGTCCACTGTATATATTTATATGTATTTATATATATATATATATATATATATATCTATATATATATATATATATATATATATATATATATATATATATATATATATATATATATATATATATATATATATATATATATATATATATATATATATATATATATATATATATATATATATATATATATATATATATATATATATATATATATATATATATATATATATATATATATATATATATATATATATATATATATATATATATATATATATATATATATATATATATATATATATATATATATATATATATATATATATATATATATATATATATATATATATATATATATATATATATATATATATATATATATATATATATATATATATATATATATATATATATATATATATATATATATATATATATATATATATATATATATATATATATATATATATATATATATATATATATATATATATATATGCAATATTCATGTGAGAAATTTAACCATCAGTGCTTAGATGAGCATTGCTATTTAGCCAAGATGTAAGTTCTGCCTATTAAATACGACGTATATATACATGTATGTATATATATATATATATATATATATATATATTAATAGGTACGAATATATAACTAGTCCAATTAGCAAGAACTCATTTTAAAATTAAGTCCTTTCTAAAATTTTCTCTTATCGTTTAAAGATATATATTTTCATTAATGTTAATGTAAAAATTTTTAATTTTTACCAAAAAGAATCTTGAAAACTGACCTAACCTTATTATATAAAACAATTTATTTTAGCCTAACTTAACTATATAATATTTTTAGATTTATTTACAATAATTTAATACTAAACAAACATAGTAGAAATATATTTTTCGTTGAGTTCCAGAATGATTTTAATGGTAATGCATACAAATTTCGCTTGTCCTATGTGGCAAGATGTTTACGTTATTTCTTCAAAGCCAAAATCATAAGTTCTGCCTGTCGGCACTTAATATATATATATATATATATACAGTGGTCCCCCACTTTTAAGTGATTCTCAAGCAATGATAAGTAAATTAGCGTAATCACTTAGAGGGTATTTCGTGTAGACATGGACACAAGCTTTTCATAAGGATTATTCTCTGCAGTCGTGGTTAAATCCAGGTGTACCACGGCGTGAGCCGGCGGCAGTCAGTCTGGCATTGTTCACAGTGGCGAGGGTCCCCTCCGTGCTCCAGCGAAATATTCATAATATTCCATATATTTTTAATTAGCGCAAATTGCGATAAACATGTCAAAAGCTCTAATTACCAAGAAGCCTGTGGTAAAGAAGGTGAGAAATCTGACTGAATATAAAGAAAACCATCATTGAACAATATGAGAAGTGGTAAGTGTAGCTGACTGTGGATCATATAAGAAACCCTACACAACCTTATGTTCCGTAGTATTGAAAAATGAAATAAAGGATGCTGTTGTTGCCGAGAATATATGCTGACAAAGTAGGATCACCAGTACTGGAAGGTTGAGAACTTATTATTGGTGTGGACAAATGAAACAATTAGCAGGAATACTCTTATGACTTTGATTATTTTTATTTCTGGAATTCACATGAAGAATTGATAAGAAATTTCCTGCAAATAGTGGTGAAGTGAGGTAATTTAAAACCAACAAAAACTGGTTTAAGAGATTCAAGAACCATACTGGCATACACAGTGTGGTAAGGCATGGTGAGGCTGCAGTTCGGATGACCACAAGGGAGGCTGAAAAATATGTGCATGAATTCCAGAAAGTACATAGAGAGGCTGAAGGACTGAAACACAAGACAAGTGTTCAGGTGTGGCCAGAGCAGGCCTCCAAGAAAGGCAATGCCGAGACTGACCTATGAAGAACAGGTGGCCAGCTAATGTTCTGTGCGCTAATGCTAGTGAGGATTTCAAAGTGAAGCCATTACTAGTGTACTGCATTCTGAAAATCCCAGAGTGTTCAGGAAAAACAATGTTATGAAGAGTAAATTGTGTGTGTTTGGAAATCTAATAGTAAGGCATGGAGTCACGAGGAAATTTGTTAAGTGGTTTGGTAAAGTGTTTGGCCCTAGTGTGAGAGGGTATCTCCTGGAAGGGTGGATCTCAAGTGCCTCCTAGTATTGGACAATGCACCTGCTCATCCTCCAAACTTGGATGACCTAATTTTCGAGGGTTTGGGTTCATCACAGTAAAGTTCTTGCTGATACACTCCTCTCCTCCAACCCATGGATGGCAGGTTGTTAGGCACAAAAACTCTACACAAAAGCAATGTTTCACCCAGGTGCTTGACTAAGCCCTGAACACTCAACCGGCCTAAAGGAATTTTGGAAGAACACTTCAGCATCCTCCTGCATAACCCTTATAAAGTATGGCTTGAGGTGACTACCAGACACAGACTCTGCCTGGAGAAAATTGTGGCCAGATTGTATTATGCGACAAGAGGATTTTGAAAGGATTTGGGACTGACCTAATGAGCCTATGTGTGCAAAATCAGTTGTGGCACGCAGGAGTTCATAGAGTTTGGTGTGAGTTTGGAGGATGTGGAAGGTTGGTGAAGACCACAATGAAGAGCTCACCACTGAGGAGCTGCAGAGCTTCAGCAGGAAGAGCATTTTTACTATGAGGTAAGATGGGAAAGCTTTATGGAGAAACATCGCCCTAACAAAGGTTGTTGCAAGCCAGGTTGGCAACATGTGCAGTGACAAAGTCTTGCCATTTTGAAGTGTTAAAGAGACGTAGAAACAGAGCTCTCCACAGTTATTTTGTGAGACAGGACTCCAGTGACTCTCAAGCTGGTCCTAGTGGCATTAAGAAACAGAGAAGAGAAGCAACCGCAGAAAAGCAAATGGTACCTGAGGTGTTGATGGAAGGGGATTCCCCTTCCAAACTATAAACAATCCACTCTCTCCTCCTCCTCCAGTCTTCCATACACTAAGAAGAATCTCCAATAAAGGTAAGTGTTATGCTGTTAATGTTTCATTCATCATTTCCCATTGTATTGTTTATGTACTACATGCATATTTCATGTTAAATTTTTTTTTGTTTTAATACTTCTGGGTGTCAGGAACGGATTAATTGTATTTACATTATTTCTTATGGGGAAAATTGATTCATAAATCGTAAATTTCGTTTATAGTAACGGCTCCAGGAACAGATTAATTACGAAAAACGAGGGACCACTGTATAAGGTTATGAGGATAACAAAAAGATTAGGTGATGAAAGATTGGATATCAGATTGGAGGGAGAGAGTATAGAGGAGGTGAATGTATTCAGATATTTGGGAGTGGACGTGTCAGCGGATGGGTCTATGAAAGATGAGGTGAATCATAGAATTGATGAGGGGAAAAGAGTGAGTGGTGCACTTAGGAGTCTGTGGAGACAAAGAACTTTGTCCTTGGAGGCAAAGAGGGGAATGTATGAGAGTATAGTTTTACCAACGCTCTTATATGGGTGTGAAGCATGGGTGATGAATGTTGCAGCGAGGAGAAGGCTGGAGGCAGTGGAGATGTCATGTCTGAGGGCAATGTGTGGTGTGAATATAATGCAGAGAATTCGTAGTTTGGAAGTTAGGAGGAGGTGCGGGATTACCAAAACTGTTGTCCAGAGAACTGAGGAAGGGTTGTTGAGGTGGTTCGGACATGTAGAGAGAATGGAGCGAAACAGAGTGACTTCAAGAGTGTATCAGTCTGTAGTGGAAGGAAGGCGGGGTAGGGGTCAGCCTAGGAAAGGTTGGAGGGAGAGGGTAAAGGAGGTTTTGTGTGCGAGGGGCTTGGACTTCCAGCAGGCATGCGTGAGCGTGTTTGATAGGAGTGAATGGAGACAAATGGTTTTTAATACTTGACGTGCTGTTGGAGTGTGAGCAAAGTAACATTTATGAATGGGTTCAGGGAAACCGGCAGGCCGGACTTGAGTCCTGGAGATGGGAAGTACAGTGCCTGCACTCTGAAGGAGGGGTGTTAATGTTGCAGTTTAAAAACTGTAGTGTAAAGCACCCTTCTGGCAAGACAGTGATGGAGTGAATGATGGTGAAAGTTTTTCTTTTTCGGGCCACCCTGCCTTGGTGGGAATCGGCCAGTGTGATAATAAAAAAAATGATATAAATTTATATATATATATATATATATATATATATATATATATATATATATATATATATATATATATATATATATATATATATATATATATATATATATATAGGGAAGTGCCACCTCTATAGCTGGAATCGGAACCCTCATCCTCAGAGAAGACAATAAATGTACCTCAGGGAAAACTCAAGGTTCTCCCCGGAGCTGTTTGAATATTTTCTTCTCCTACCACCCCCTATATATTTTATATTCTATGTAAACATTTATTAATAAACAGAATACATTTACAGAAAAAACAAATATGAATACAATGGCACAATGTATTACAGATCATGAATTTCCTCCAGCTCCTCCGAGGCTGGATGCGAGCCAAGTATGCAGCAAGCATTTCCCCTCTGAATGGCTACGCTGAGGCGCTGGAACATGAAAGCGGCTGCCCTTGGGTCCCTGGTGGTGTCGATGAGTCTGAAACCCAATTCTTTAAGGAAACGTGTGGCATTTTTTTCCCATGATCCCATGGTCTATGATCCCACTGGGACAAACTGATACTGTTGGCTTACATCCCTGTACTTGCTGATCTTGTACTCCTCCCTGTGGTCAGCAGCTCCTCCCTGTCGCCCCCACACTGTGATGGATATAGGTGTCAGCCAGTGTGGACACACAGGTATAGTCCCATGCTAAGAGCTTGTCATTCTTCCAAGGATAGATGGTGATCCCGTCAGGGCGGTTTGCTGGGTTATGGGTATTGTTGGCTGCTAGTGATTGGGGCTCCCTCTTGGCTGGGCATCCAGCTGTAGCAAGGGTTCTATTTCTGATGTCATTGACTTCATTGTGTCTTGCATGCCAGCCCTTGGTTTTGGAACAGTAAAGACCATGTAGACCGTATTGGTCTGCTTGCGCTTCGCCACAAATACACGTATATGCTGTGTGAATTGGGGCAGCAATTCGCAGAGCCACTGCAATACGGAGGGTCTTACGGAGTTGCGTTCCCGTTGCCGGTATGGGAACTGTTTGTAGGAAGTCCCCGGAGTGAGGTGCGTTCACAGCCTGGAGACGGGCAATCTCCCTATCTGATGTTGCAGCCCTGAGCATGTTGGCAAGCACCTTTTCAGTGATCGGGCCATCCCAGCTTGACTGTGAGCCAGTGCTGCACTAGGGTTTGGTGCTGGAGCAGCAAGAGTCTCCCATTCAGTGATGGCACTGGCATAGCTAGGGTCTTCTATTCCTGCTGAGTCGCTGACGGTATCATATATATATATATATATATATATATATATATATATATATATATATATATATATATATATATATATATATATATATATATATATATATATATATATATATATATATACATACAGTGGTCCCTCAATAATCGTCCATAATCCGTTCCTAGAAATGGAACTATTATCGAAATAGACGATTTTCAAATTAATTTTCCCCATAAGAAATAATGTAAATGCAATTAATCCGTTCCTGACACCCAGAAGTATTAAAACAAAAATTTTTTTTACATGAAATATAGATGTAGTACATAAACAATACAATGGCACATGATGAAATAAACATTAATAGAATAACACTTACCTTTATTGGCGATTCTTCTTTGTGTATGGAAGACTGGAGAAGGAGACAGATTGGATTAGTTACTGTTTGGAAGGGGAATCCCCTTCCATCAACACCTCGGGTACCAATTGCTTTTCTGGGGTTACTTCTTGTTACGGCCCCCTGCCGCAGTTGATCATAATTTATTATTATACAAATGTTATTTATAATTTATTATTTTAGCATAGATATATATATTATTTTAAGATGCTAATAATTTATTATTGTAACATGTAGATATATTTTAAATCCCACTCCTAGATAAAGAAAGTTGTTTTTATATAATATACAAAGATTAATTAGTTCTAATATTCTTCTTATCCCAAACTCTTTATTACAAAAGGAGTATAACTTACCATCTTTAAAAAATAACTTTTTTTTGTAATACTTCTCTTCTCTGTTTCTTAATGCCACTAGGACCAGCTTGAGAGTCACTGGAGTCCTGTCTCGCAAAAAAACTATCCAGAGAGCTCTGTTTCTGGCGTCTCTTTAAAGCTTCCCTAAAATGGGCCAAGACTTTGTCACTGTACAAGTTGCCCACATGGCTTGCAACATCCTTCTCTGGGTGATGTTTCTCCATAAATCTTTCCATCCTACCCCACATTTCAAATATCTCCTTAATTTCTGAAGAAGGCACCGTCTTGCATCTCTCTTCCTCATCCTCTGCAGCAAGATTCTGAGCTGTGATCTATTGCTCTTCCTGCTGAAGCTCTGGCTCTCAGTGGTGACTCTTTGTTGTAGTCTTCCCACCTAACTCTTCCACATCCTCAAACTCACATCCAACCCATGGAACTTCCCAGTGCCACAATAGAAGTTCACAACTGACGCATAGGCTCATCAGGGTCAAGCAGAGCCTTTGAAATCCTCTTGTGGACACAATCTGGACACAATTTTCTCCAAGCAGAGTTCAAGTCCATAGAAGTCCTCCCTCCCAAGCCTTACCTATAGGAAGCATGCAATGGAGGATACTGAAGTGTTCTTTCCAAAAGGCTCTCTTAGGGTCAGAGTGAGTGTCTGAGGTCACATTAAAGCGCCTTTCAAACATTGCTTTGGGGTAGAGTTTTTAGGTTTGAGTGACCTTGCAGATCTGCATGGGCCTGGAGGAGAGGGTAGTATTGAGGCAAAACTTTTACAGTGATGAACCAAACTCCTGAACTAAGTCATCAAGTTTGGAGGATGAGGAGGTGCATTGTTCATTACTAGAAGCCTTGAGATGTTCTTTCCAGGAATGCTCCTTCACACTAAGACAAACACTTCATTGAACCTATAAATGAAAATTTCCCTCGTGGCCATGCCTTACTATTAGATTTCCAAAACACACACAATTTACTCTTCTTAGCATTTGTTTTCTGAACACTCTGGGATTTTTCAGAATGGTACACTAATGTGCTTCACTTTGAAATCCCCTAGCATTAGCACAGAACATTGTCAGCTATATCTTTCCTTAAACCCATGTCCTGTGATCCCTTTTCTTCCTGAGTAATGTGAGTCCTCTTTGGCATTTCTCCAAAGAGGCCTGTTTCATCCACAATTGAACACTTGTTCAGGTTTCAGTCCTTCAATCTATGTACTCAAGATTCCTGCACATATTTTTCCAACCGTAGTCGAACTGGCAGCCTCACCATGCCTTACCACACTGTGTATGCCAGTACGCTTCTTAAGTCTCTCAAACCAGCCTTTGCTGGCCTTAAATTCACAAATATCAGTACTTGTTGCAGGCAATTTCTTTACCAAATCGTCATGCAACTGCCTAGCCTTTTCACAAATAATCGACGTCATAAGACTATCTCCTGCTAATTGTTTCTCGTTTATCCACACCAATAATAACTTCTCAACATCTTCGAGTACTGGTGATCTCAATTTTGTCAGCATATTTACCCCCTTTGCAACAACAGCATCCTTGATTTCCTTTTTCTTGGCTATGATGGAAGATTTGGTTGTACGGGATTTGTTATACATCCTGGCCAGTTTGCCTACATGTACGCCACTACCATATTGTTCAATGATGTTTTTCTTAAATTCAATCGTATTTCTCACCTTCTTTACCAAAGGCTTGGCACTAGGAGCTTTCTTTGGAGCCATGGTAGCTTATTTAGCAGGTGCAAGCACTAAAATCAATGGAATATTGTGAAATATTTCGTTGGAGCACGTGAGGGGACCGTCGCTCACTGGTAAACAATGGCAGACTGGCTGGGAAGGGAAGGCCCAGGTGGCTCAGAGCGTGAGTACTCGTCCCGGATGAAGGACTATTAGCGAGTTAACGGACCATTTGCAAGCCAATGTTTAGACGAAATAACAGGACTATTTCCGAAATGGACAACTTTCAGGCCGGACGATTATTGAGGGACCACTGTATATATATGTATATATATATACAGTGGACCCCCGGTTAACGAACTTTTTTCATTCCAGTAGTATGTTCAGGTGCCATTACTGACCGAATTTTTTCCCATAAGGAATATTGTGAAGTAGATTAGTCCATTTCAGACCCCCAAACATACACGTACACACGCACTTACATAAATACACTTACATAATTGGTCGCATTTGGAGGTGATCGTTAAGCGGGGGTCCACTGTATATATATATGTATATATATATATGTATTTAGATAAGGCTAAAGAGGTCTTTGTGGCATTTATGGATTTGGAAAAGGCGTATGACAGGGTGGATAGCGGGGCAATGTGGCAGATGTTGCAGGTGTATGGTGTAGGAGGTAGGTTACTGAAAGCAGTGAAGAGTTTTTACGAGGATAGTGAGGCTCAAGTTAGAGTACATAGGAAAGAGGGAAATTATTTCCCAGTAAAAGTAGGCCTTAGACAAGGATGTGTGATGTCACCGTGGTTGTTTAATACGTATATTTATAGATGGGGTTGTAAGAGAAGTAAATGCGAGGGTCTTGACAAGAGGCGTGGAGTTAAAAGATAAAGAATCACGCATAAAGTGGGAGTTGTCACAGTTGCTCTTTGCTGATGACACTGTGCTCTTGGGAGATTCTGAAGAGAAGTTGCAGAGATTGGTGGATGAATTTGGTAGGGTGTACAAAAGAAGAAAATTAAAAGTGATTACAGGAAAGAGTAAGGTTATGAGGATAACAAAAATATTAGGTGATGAAAGATTGGATATCAGATTGGAGGGAGAGAGTATGGAGGAGGTGAATGTATTCAGATATTTGGGAGTGGACGTGTCAGCAGATGGGTCTATGAAGGATGAGGTGAATCATAGAATTGATGAGGGGAAAAGGGTGAGTGGTGCACTTAGGAGTCTGTGGAGACAAAGAACTTTGTCCTTGGAGGCAAAGAGGGGAATGTATGAGAGTATAATTTTACCCACACTCTTATATGGGTGTGAAGCATGGGTGATGAATGTTGCAGCGAGGAGAAGGCTGGAGGCAGTGATGTCATGTCTGAGGGCAATGTGTGGTGTGAATATAATGCAGAGAATTCGTAGTTTGGAAGTTAGGAGGAGGTGCGGGATTACTAAAACTGTTGTCCAGAGGGCTGAGGAAGGGTTGTTGAGGTGGTTCGGACATGTAGAGAGAATGGAGCGAAACAGAATGACTTCAAGAGTGTATCAGTCTGTAGTGGAAGGAAGGCGGGGTAGGGGTTGGCCTAGGAAAGGTTGGAGGGAGGGGGTAAAGGAGGTTTTGTGTGCGAGGGGCTTGGACTTCCAGCAGGTGTGCGTGAGCGTGTTTGATAGGAGTGAATGGAGACGAATGGTTTTTAATACTTGACGTGCTGTTGGAGTGTGAGCAAAGTAGCATTTATGAAGGGGTTCAGGGAAACCGGCAGGCCGGACTTGAGTCCTGGAGATGGGAAGTACAGTGCCTGCACTCTGAAGGAGGGGTGTTAATGTTGCAGTTTAAAAACTGTAGTGTAAAGCACCCTTCTGGCAAGACAGTGATGGAGTGAATGATGGTGAAAGTTTTTCTTTTTCGGGCCACCCTGCCTTGGTGGGAATCGGCCAGTGTGATAATTAAAAAATAATAATAATAATAATATATATATATATATATATAATATATATATATATATATATATATATATATATATATATATATATATATATATATATATATACAGTGGACCCCCGCATATCGATGGCATCACATAACGATTAATCCGCATACCGCTTGCTTTAATCGCAAAAATTTTGCCTCGCATACCGCTTAAAAACCCGCTCACCGATTTTCGTCCGAGAAGCGTCCAATGTGCGCCCTCAGCCAGCCTCACATGTGCCGCCGGTGGCATTGTTTACCAGCCAGCCTCCGCGGTAACATCCAAGCATGCAATCGGAATATTTCGTATTATTACAGTGTTTTCGGTGCTTTTTCTGGAAAATAAGTGACCATGGGCCCCAAGAAAGCTTCTAGTGCCAACCCTACAGCAATAAGGGTGAGAATTCCAATAGAGATGAAGAAAGAGATCATTGATAAGTATGAAAGTGGAGTGTGTATCGCCGACCTGGTCAGGTTGTACAAGAAACCCCAATCAACCATCGCTACTATTGTGGGCACCAGAAAGGCAATCAAGGAAGCTGTTCTTGCCAAAGGTTTAACTGTGTTTTTGAAACAAAGATCGCAAGTGATGGAAGATGTTGAGAGACTCTTATTGGTGTGGATAAATGAAAAACAGCTAGCAGGAGATAGCGTCTCTCAAGCGATCATAAGCGAAAAGGCTAGGAAGTTGCATGAGGATTTAATTAAAAAAATGCCTGCAAGTAGTGCTGATGTGAGTGAATTTAAGGCCAGCAAAGGTTGGTTTGAGAGATTTAAGAAGCGTAGTGGCATACATAGTGTGATAAGGCATGGTGAGGCTGCCAGTTCGGACCACAAAGCGGCTGAAAAATATGTGCATGAATTCAAGGAGTACATAGAGACTGAAGGACTGAAACCTGAACAAGTGTTTAATTGTGATGAAACAGGCCTGTTTTGGAAGAAAATGCCAAGCAGGACCTACATTACTCAGGAGGAAAAGGCACTCCCAGGACATAAGCCTATGAAAGACAGGCTTACTTTGTTGATGTGTTCCAATGCTACTGGTGATTGCAAAGTTAAGCCTTTATTAGTGTATCACTCTGAAACTCCCAGAGCGTTCAGGCAAAAGAATGTCCTCAAGGAGAATTTGTGTGTGCTGTGGAGGGCAAACAGTAAGGCATGGGTCACTAGGGACTTTTTCTATGACTGGTTACACCATGCATTTGCCCCCAATGTGAAATATTACCTAACTGAAAAGAAATTAGAACTTAAGTGCCTCCTGGTGTTAGACAATGCCCCTGGTCATCCTACAGACGTGGCAGAGCGACTTTATGGGGACATGAAATTCATTAACATCAAGTTTTTGCCTCCTAATACCACTCCTCTCCTGCAGCCCATGGACCAGCAGGTTATTGCAAACTTTAAAAAACTGTACACAAAAGCTCTGTTTGAAAGGTGCTTTGTAGTGACCTCAGAAACTCAACTGACTCTAAGAGAGTTTTGGAGAGAGCACTTTAATATCCTCAATTGTGTAAACCTTATAGGTAAGGCTTGGGAGGGAGTGACTAAGAAGACCTTGAACTTTGCTTGGAAGAAACTGTGGCCAGAATGTGTAGACAAAAGGGATTTTGAAGGGTTTGAGGCTAACCCTGAGAGGATTATGCAAGTTGAGGAATCCATTGTGGCATTGGGAAAGTCCTTGGGGTTGGAGGTTAGTGGGGAGGATGTGGAAGAGTTGGTGGAGGAGGACAATGAAGAACTAACCACTGATGAGCTGATAGATCAACTTCAACAGCAAGAGGCCAGACCTGAGGAAACTGGTTCAGAGGAGGGGACAGAGAAATTGAAGAAGTTGCCTACTACAAAGATTAAGGAAATGTGTGCAAAGTGGCTTGAAGTGCAAACCTTTTTTGATGAAAATCACCCTCACACAGCTATTGCAAGCCGTGTTGGCAACCTGTACACTGACAATGTTGTGAAACACTTTAGGGAAGTCATAAAGGAACGAGAGGTACAGGCCACTATGGACAGATATGTTGTGCAAAAGAAGTCCAGTGACTCTGAAGCTGGTCCTAGTGGCATTAAAAGAAGAAGGGAAGTAACCCCAGAAAAGGACTTGACACCTCAAGTCTTAATGGAAGGGGATTCCCCTTCTAAACACTAACACTCTCTCTCCCCTCCTCCCATCCCATCAATCATCACCAGATCTTCAATAAAAGTAAGTGTCATGTAAGTGTGCATGCCTTTTTCAGTTTGTGTGTATTAAAATTAACATTTCATGTGGTAAAAATTTTTTTTTTCATACTTTTGGGTGTCTTGCACGGATTAATTTGATTTCCATTATTTTTTATGGGGAAAATTCATTCGCATACCGATTATTTCACATAACAATGACCCCTCTTGCACGGATTAAAATCGGTATGCGGGGGTCCACTGTATATATATATATATACAGTGGACCCCCGCATAGCGACTTTAATCCGTGCAAGAGGGCTCGATAACATGCGAAATATCGATATCGTAATTACCACACACTAAAATATTAAATCAAATTAATCAAGTGCAAGAGCTACAAAAATAACTGAAAAAAAAATTTACCACATGAAATGTTAGTCACAACACACAAACTGAAAACATGCACCTTACGTAACACTACTACATTGAAGATCTGGTGATGATGATGAGATGGAAGGAGGAAGTGTTAGTGAGGAGATCTCCGTAAGACGGAGGCGGTCTGCACTCTGGGGTTACTTCCTTTCTTCTTTTTTGTGCCACTAGGACCAGCTTCAGGTCACTGAACACTCTTCGCGCAACATATGCGTATGATGGCTTTGTACCTCTCGTTCGCTGTATTTCCTGAAGTGTTTCACAGCTGCTGGAGACCTTGGCACCTTTGCAACATAGCTGTCGTGGTGATTACTCATCCATGAAGAGTTGCACTCAGCCCACTACAATTTCATATCTGGTAGGCAACTGGCAATTTCTCTCTGAACCAGTTTCCTCAGGTCTGGCCTCTTGCTGTTGAGACCGATCTATCGGCTCGTCAGTGGTTGGTTGTCGTTGTCTCCTCACCAGCAACCTCAGCCCCCAGAGACCCCAGTGCTACAATGAATTCCTCAACTGGCATAATCTCTTGGGGTGGCCTCAAATCATCACTATCTGCATTCTGGCCACGGCTCGGCAGAGAGATTCAGATGTAGCAATTTCCTCCCAAGCCTTACCTAAGGTTTACACAGTGAAAGTATTAAAGTGCTCTCTCAAACTCTCTTAGAAATCGATTGATTTCTGAGGTCACTATAGCACCTTTGGCTTTTGTGTCTGAACCACGAGATTTACGTGAAGTAATGTGAGAAGGTAAAAACTTCACCTTAATGAAAACTCGTAATACATAGAAAGCTCGGCTGCCACGTCATATGAGGGCGACAATCTGTGCCAGGAGGCGCGAAACAATTTCTTTTCGGTGGTATTTTTGCGTGGGCAAATAACTGGTAGTAACCGGTCATGAAAAGTCTGGCGACCCATGCGCGTTGCCTCGCAGCACACAAATTCTCGCGAGAGCATTCTTTGCCCTGAGCAGAGGACCTCGAAGTGATACGCTAACAAAGGCTGCTGTCACCACGCTGGAACGCATCAGCTGAAATGAAGCCTGTCAGCTCGCTTAAACGCTGTCTGAGTGCCTTTCCTCACGAGCCAGGTCTGCAGCATTTTCTTTCAAAACGACCTGTTTCATCACAATTAACGCTGTTCGGAGTTTCGATCCTTCTGTCATGGCGGCGAACCTGCACATATTGGCGCTTTGTGTCACGAACTGGCGGCTTCACCATGCTATCACGCTATGTATGCCGCTGCGGCCTATTCGTCTCTATATGTATATATATATATATATATATATATATATATATATATATATATATATATATATATATATATATATGTCGTGCCGAATAGGCAGAACTTGCGATCTTGGCTTAAATAGCAACGCTCAACTTGCCATATAGGACAAGTGAAAATTTGTGTATGCATTAATTTCGCCAAAATCATTTTGAACCTAACGAAAAAAATATATTTCACTGTGTTTGTTTAGTATTAAATTACTATAAACAAATCTAAAATATATTTAGTTGGGTTAGGCTAAAATAAATTGATATTGTTATAATAAGGTTAGGAAAGTTTTCTAAAATTCTTCTGGTGCAAAATTTAAATTTTTTACTTTAACGTTAATGAAAAAAATATATCTTTAAACGTATAAGAGAAAATTTGAGAAAGGACTTAATTTTAAATGAGTTCTTGCTAATTGACCAGTTTTACATATTCGGCACGACATATATATATATATATATATATATATATATATATATATATATATATATATATATTTATTTATTTATTTATTTATTTATTATCACACTGGCCGATTCCCACCTAGGCAGGGTGGCCCACCAAGGCAGGGTGGCCCACCAAGGCAGGGTGGTCCACCAAGGCAGGGTGGCCCGAAAAAGAAAAACTTTCACCATCATTCACTCCATCACTGTCTTGCCAGAAGGGTGCTTTACACTACAGTTTTTAAACTGCAACATTAACACCCCTCCTTCAGAGTGCAGGCACTGTACTTCCCATCTCCAGGACTCAAGTCCGGCCTGCCGGTTTCCCTGAACCCATTCATAAATGTTACTTTGCTCACACTCCAACAGCACGTCAAGTATTAAAAACCATTTGTCTCCATTCACTCCTATCAAACACGCTCACGCATGCCTGCTGGAAGTCCAAGCCCCTCGCACACAAAACCTCCTTTACCCCCTCTCTCCAACCTTTCCTAGGCCGACCCCTACCCCGCCTTCCTTCCACTACAGACTGATACACTCTTGAAGTTATTCTGTTTCGCTCCATTCTCTCTACATGTCCGAACCACCTCAACAACCCTTCCTCAGCCCTCTGGACAACAGTTTTGGTAATCCCGCACCTCCTCCTAACTTCCAAACTACGAATTCTCTGCATTATATTCACACCACACATAGCTCTCAGACATGACATCTCCACTGCCTCCAGCCTTATCCTCGCTGCAACATTCATCACCCATGCCTCACACCCATATAAGAGCGTTGGTAAAACTATACTCTCATACATTCCCCTCTTTGCCTCCAAGGACAAAGTTCTGTGTCTCCATAGACTCCTAAGTGCACCACTCACCCTTTTCCCCTCATCAATTCTATGATTCACCTCATCTTTCATAGACCCATCCGCTGACACGTCCACTCCCAAATATCTGAATATATTCTCCTCCTCCGTACTCTCTCCCTCCAATCTGATATCCAGTCTTTCATCACCTAATCTTTTTGTTATCCTCATAACCTTACTCTTTCCTGTATTCACTTTCAATTTTCTTCTTTTGCACACCCTACCAAATTCATCCACCAATCTCTGCAACTTCTCTTCAGAATCTCCCAAGAGCACAGTGTTATCAGCAAAGAGCAACTGTGACAACTCCCACTTTATGTGTGATTCTTTATCTTTTAACTCTACGCCTCTTGCCAAGACCCTCGCATTTACTTCTCTTACAACCCCATCTATAAATATATTAAACAACCACGGTGACATCACACATCCTTGTCTAAGGCCTACTTTTACTGGGAAATAATTTCCCTCTTTGTATTTGTATGATTACAGACAGTGATACATCCTCATTATGGCATCTCATGAACGTGATATTGGACGTTCTTATGCGAGTGGGTCACAGAAAAGAAAGAAGAAAATTCAAGAAGAACAGAAAGAGAAAGATGTAGGAAGCTGCACAAAGATCACAGACATGCTCACGAAAACAGTTTCTGATGTTACCAGTACAGTTGAATCTGCAGATACGTCAGATCATACAGGAAACCCTCCCTCCATTATTTCTCAGCCAGCATCTACTTCTTTTGTGTCTCCTCTCAATGTCTCAACGGACATTTCATTCACAGGATTTGTCTTAAAAGATCCTGCCTCATGGCCAAATGTAATCCCAGATTCTCTACGTAATGCTTTCATTGCAGAAAACTTCAGTCAAACTCTGAACATTGACTTTAGGAAATCAGCAAGGATTTATGATGATGGAAGTCGTCGTTGTTTAAAGTCATCTATGTTTTATAGGAAGCTTACAAATTCAGAAACTGTGAAAAGATCATGGATGGTATACTCTGAAAGCTCAGGAAAAGTGTACTGTTCAGCATGCAAGCTATTTTCTACCAAAGAAAATACCTTCACACAGGGGTTCAATGACTGGAAAAATTCCAAGCGTTTCGAGGAACATGAAAACAGCACCACTCACAGGAGCTGCATTTTAGCCAGTGTATTTCGTGCACAGAAAAAAGGCTTATTGGATTCTCATTTGGAAAATCAAACTGAAAAAGAGCGCACTTATTGGAGGAAAGTTCTAGAAAGAGTTGTTGCTGTTGTAAAATTCTTAGCTCTAAGAGGACTTGCTTTCCGTGGAGAAAATGAGGTTTTTGGTTCGGAAAACAATGGCAATTTCCTAGGGATCATAGAACTGTTAGCACAATTCGATCCATTCTTAGCAAATTATGTGTCACGCCTTGGGAATGCAGGAAGAGGCACTGTATCTTACATGTCATCTACTATATGCAATGAATTTATTGAACTGATGACTAAGAAGGTCCTCAATAACATCATAGCAGCTGTGAAAACTGCAAAATACTTTGCAATAAGTGTAGATTCAACACCAGATATTTCACATACAGATCAATTGACATTCATTGTTCGCTTTGTCGACTCCAGTGGTAAGCCTGTAGAGCGCTTTATAAAATTCATTCCTCTTTCAGGCCATGATGGAGAAACAATGATGAATGTAGTACTGGATACTCTGCTTGAACATGATCTCTCTATTATAGATTGCCGTGGCCAGAGCTACGACAATGCAAGTAACATGTCGGGTAAATATAATGGATTGCAAGCCCGTATCAAGCAAATCAACCCACTTGCTGAATATGTGCCCTGCTCAGCACATTCTCTTAATCTTGTTGGGTCATGTGCTGTGGAGTGTTGTGTCGCTGCAGTTTCATTTTTTGGACTTTTACAAGCACTCTTTAATTTTTTCTCTGCTTCAACGCATCGGTGGAGTATACTCAAGTCAACCATTCATGGAGATGTCATCAAATCATTATCAACAACAAGGTGGTCAGCACAGCATGATGCAACACATGCTTTGAAAGACAGCTTTGCTGAAATACGTTCTGCTTTGATCCAAATAGCAGAGGATGAAGACCAGACAGCAACTACAAGAAGCGAAGCAGCCAGCTTAGCATCAAAATTGGAAGATTTTGAATTGGCCTTACTGTGTGTGCTTTGGGACTGTATACTGGAATGGTTAAATGCCACGAACAAGACACTTCAGAAAATTTAAATTGAAATGGCTACTTGTGCTAACCTCTATGCAGGCTTAGTGGAATTTGTAAGCTCACTTCGCAATGATGAAGCTTTTGAAATGTTTGAAGAGAAAGCTAAACTGCTGGTGAAAGACTACAGTTACCGGGCTGATCATCAGCGGTCAAGGAAGAGGAAACGCAATTTTGAAGAGCCAGACAATGAAATTGTGTTGCTACCAAGGCAGAAATGTAAGACAGCTACATACTTCGTCATTCTGGATTCACTGATTACAGAATTGGTGAAAAGAAAAGAAATCTACCAGAATCTCAATGACAAGTTTGGATTTCTGTTCAAAATTACTACTATGCCAGATGCAGAATTAAGAGAAGCTGCATTAAAGTTGCAACAGCACCTTTCAGCAGATGTTCAGGACACATTTGTTGAAGAAATAGTTCATTTTTCTGGGTATATGAATCAGATTAAAGCTCCACCTGAAAAATGTGCGCCCTCAGCTGCTTTGAAACATTTAAGAAATGCAGGTATCTCAGAAACCTTCCCTAATGTTGACATAGTGTATCGCCTTTACCTAACACTTCCAGCTACTAACTGTGAAGGAGAACGTTCATTTTCTGTTTTGAAAAGTGAAAAACCAGCTCCGTTCAACAATGAGCCAAGACAAATTGTGTAACCTAGCCTTGTTGACCATTGAGTCTGATCTAACAATATTGATTTTCAGAATATAATTGATGATTTTACCAATATGAAATCCAGAAAAAAGTTTATTTAAGAAGTTCCTGTGAATATAAACAATTCTTTACTTTCTTGAGTTTATATGATTTGATAGTCTTATGCATGATGCAATGATAACAATAATGGTCAGTGATTTATAAAGGGAATAATAGTGCTGTAGTGGTTATGCTGAATATAATAGGTACATGATGTCACTACTTTAATAGCCTAATCTAGTAATACTATGCTGTCTTGAGTTTATTCTCTTTAAAATGCATGATTTAACAAGATAGTTATAATGGCTGTTGGTTAATGGTTTTGGTTGTCTTGATGTACTTTCCCTATTAAATTTAATCTAAATAGCAAGAATGTATTTAATTAGACCTTAAACAGGCTCACACAGACCCCCCCCCCAAGCTGGAAGGGGTCGCTTCACTTACCTGTAACTCAAAGGGGCCCCACCAATCTGAATAGCCTAGGGCCCGGAGACTTCTTAATCCGGCCCTGATTGCAGCACACCACCTACAGTACCTGTAGCATTGTGATACTTGTATGCAGTGGTAGGAGGGTGGGTTATGTCGATGGTCACGGAAGACCTAACATGTTAAATTTTGACATTCACGATGGACTTTATGAGATGTTATGTATTATATCAACGTTCACGACGGTCGTACCACAATGTTCAGTTTGTAGACTCTGGTCATACATAACCGAAACATCTCAAAACCCCCTGGCATGAGAAGCAATCTTACTCTTTGTATAACATTGTTGTTTAAGGCTGTGTGCAATAGACTGGCCCCTTCTGTCTGGTCATCAACAGAAACACTATCCAGGGCACCTGAAGCTTAGGCTTCAGGGGCCCAGAAATTGATGCAGTCAATAGTACCAGTGCAAAACGAGCACTAGGATGACCTCGTTCCTGAAAAAGTACAACATCCTCAAGGCTGTAAAATGCAACAAAACTGTGCATCTTAAGCTGTGAGAACACTTCAGTCTGGAGACTTCCTCCAAACAATTCCCATTTATATATACATAACTATCCATCTCTATACATATCTATAGATATATGTTTATCAGTGGTCAATAATAAGTTTGCTGGAGAAAAAAAAGTCAGATGGATTGATCTGTGTATTTTGACCCCCTTTTGAGGTCCTCTTTTGGAGATACACATTACACACTAAAGTATACCTGGGTGCATGGCCAGGAGCTGAGACTCAACCCTTACAAATACAATGCAGTGAGTATACACACACACAGATAAAATGCACACAACACACACACACAGAACACATACACACAACCAGATATCTCAAAGGCGATGGGGCCAGATAACATCTCTCTATGGGTCCTGAGCTGTATAGCCCTTGTGGCTTAGCGCTTCTTTTTGATTATAATAATAATAATATGGGTCCTGAGAGAGGGAGCAGAGGCGCTATGTGTATCACTAACAACAATCTTCAACACTCAAAACAGGGCGACTCCCTAAGGTATGGAAGACAGCAAATGTAGTCCCAATTTTTTAAAAAAAAGGACACAGCATTAAACTACGGACCAGTGTTACTGGCATGTACAGTATGCAAAGTCATGGAGATTATCAGAAGACTGGTGGAGCACCTAGAAATGAATGAGCTTAACAACCAGCACAGTTTCAGGGACGGGAAATCCTGTGTCACAAACCTACTGCAACTCTATGACAAGGTGACAGCAGTAAGACAGGAGTGGGTAGACTGCAAGAAGGCATTTGACAGTTCCACACAAAAGATTAGTGCAAAAGCTGGAGGACCAGGCAGATATAACAGGAACTGGATTGGATCAGAGAATACCGGACAGGGATGCAACAATGAGTCATGGTATGTGACGAGGTGTCAGAGTGGGGGTCCGTGATGAGCAGGGTGACACAGGAGTCGGTCCTAGGACCAGTGCTGTGTCTGGTGTATGTGAATGACATAACGGAAGGGATAGACTCAGAAGTGTCCCTGTTTGCAGACGATGTGATGTTAATGAGAATTAAATCAGAGGACCAAGCGGGACATTATAATTATAATTATGGGGAGAGTGCAAAACCTGTAGGATTATACAGTGCATGTGGGGGGGGATATTGATGGAAGGTATTCAGGGAGCAGGAGCACAGATACAATTCCCTAGATCAAGAGCCCCCTCACTAGCGTCAAGGAACCTCCCTTGAGGGGAGGCAGGACTACAGAGGGATCTGGACAGGCTGCAGGCCTGGTCTAGAAACTGGCTCCTGGAGTTCAACCCCACCAAGTGCAAAGTCATGAAGATTGTGGAAAGGCAAAGAAGACTGCAGATAGAGTACAGTCTAGGGGATCAAAGACAATAAACCTCACTCAAGGAAAGGGATCCTGGAGTGTCTACAATACCGAGCACATCTCCTGAGGCGCACATCAACCAAATAAATGCAGCAAATGGGCGCCTGGTAAACCTAATAACAGCATTTCAACATCATTCCAGACCTTGTACACCATGTACATCAGAAACTACACTGTCTATGCCAAGCCCATACTGGAGTATGCAGCAATAGTATGGAATCCACATGTGGCCAAGCCCATCAGGAAATTAGAGGAAGTGCAAAGGTTTGATCTGGCACTAGTCCCGGAGCCAAGGGGTAAATCCTGCGAGAAGAGGTTAAGGGAATTTGGCCTAATGACACTGGAGGACAGAGGGAACATGATAATGACATATAAGATACTGAGAAGAATCGACAAGGTGGACAGAGACAGGATGTTCCAGAGATGGGACACAGAAACAAGAGGTCACAATTGGAAGCTGAAGACACAGATGAGTCACAGGGATGTTAGGAAGTATTTCTTTAATCATAGAGTTGTCAGAAAGTGGAATAGTCTGGAAAGTGATGTAGTGGAAGCAGGTAAGAACATAAGGAGCACTGGAGAAGGCCTACTGTTCTTCAACTCTATATATCCTTGGTTAGGCCTCATTTAGATTATGCTGCTCAGTTCTGGTCACTATATTACAGAATGGATATAAATGCTCTGGAAAACGTACAGAGGAGGATGACAAAGTTGATCCCATATATCAGAAATCCTCCCTGTGAGGATAGACAGACCCTGAATCTGCACTATGAGGATAGACTGAGGCCCTGAATCTGCACTATGAGAATAGACTGAGGCCCTAAATCTGCACTATGAGGATAGACTGAGGCCCTGAATCTGCACTATGAGGATAGACTGAGGCCCTGAATCTGCACTATGAGGATAGACCGAGGCCCTGAATCTACACTATGAGGATAGACCGAGGCCCTGAATCTGCACTATGAGGATAGACTGAGGCCCTGAATCTACACTATGAGGATAGACTGAGGCCCTGAATCTGCACTATGAGGATAGACTGAGGCCCTGAATCTGCACTATGAGGATAGACTGAGGCCCTGAATCTGCACTATGAGGATAGACTGAGGCCCTGAATCTGCACTATGAGGATAGACTGAGGGGCCTGAATCTGCACTATGAGGATAGACTGAGGCCCTGAATCTGCACTATGAGGATAGACTGAGGCCCTGAATCTGCACTCTCTCGAAATGCGTAGAATTAGGGGGGATATGATCGAGGTGTATAAATGGAAAACAGGAATAAATAAAGGGGATGTAAATAGCATGCTGAAAATATCTGGCCTAGACAGGACTCGCAGCAATGGTTTTAAGTTGGAAAAATTCAGCTTCAGGAAGGATATAGGAAAGTACTGGTTTGGTAATAGAGTTGTGGATGAGTGGAACAAACTCCCAAGTACAGTTATTGAGGCTAAAACCTTGTGTAGTTTTAAAAATAGGTTAGATAAATACATGAGTGGGTGTGGGTGGGTGTGAGTTGAACCTGACTAGCTTGTGCTGCTGGGTCAGATGCCATGCTCCTCCCTTAAGTGAATGTGACTGACCTGACTAGGTTAAGGCATTAAGGCTTAAGCCAGTGGGAGAACTGGATCTGCCTGGCATAGGCCAATAGGCCTGCTGCAGTGTTCTTTATGTTCTTATGCAAGGAAAGTCCAACTCACACCCACCCACACCCACTCATGTATTTATCTAACCTATTTTTAAAACTACACAAGGTTTTAGCCTCAATAACTGTACTCGGGAGTTTGTTCCACTCATCCACAACTCTATTACCAAACCAGTACTTTCCTATATCCTTCCTGAAGCTGAATTTTTCCAACTTAAACCATTGCTGCGAGTCCTGTCTAGGCTAGATATTTTCAGCACATTATTTACATTTCCTTTATTCCTGTTTTCCATTTATACACCTCGATCATATCCCCCCTAATTCTACACCTTTCTAGAGAGTGCAGATTCAGGGCCTCAGTCTATCCTCATAGTGCAGATTCAGGGCCTCAGTCTATCCTCATAGTGCAGATTCAGGGCCTCAGTCTATCCTCATAGTGCAGATTCAGGGCCTCAGTCTATCCTCATAGTGCAGATTCAGGGCCTCAGTCTATCCTCATAGTGCAGATTCAGGGCCTCAGTCTATCCTCATAGGGAAGATTTCTTATACATGGGATCAACTTTATCATCCTCATTTGTACGTTTTCCAGAGCATTTATATCCATTCTGTAATACGGTGACCAGAACTGTGCAGCATAATCTAAATGAGGTGTAAGCAATGACATATAGAACTCGAGGATAACCTGAAGATTAATTTCCTTGTACATGTACCATTCTATATACAGCGGAACCCTGGTTTTTGTCCAGTCCAAATACCATACAATTTGGATTTCGACCACTATTTGGCGAATTTTTACCCCGGGTTTCTTACATCTGCCTGGAAATCATCCATACCAGACGCGTTATTCTTAGTTATTCTTGATATGAAGCCAAGAATTCTATTTGCTTTATTTTGAATACTTACTGTCGTCTGGGCTTTAGATTACTGCTAACCTAACTCCCAAATCTTTTTTGCAGTCAGAAAAATTAAGATCTACAATATTTAGTTATTAAGTATCATGGCTATTTACCTTTCCAATGCTTAGAACTTTGCATTTGTCTATTTTAAACAGCATCTGCCACTTCACGATCCACTGCACTGGCCTCTTCAGATCTTTCGTGAACACACTAGTGTCCTCGTCAGAATGAATTCGATGGTCTATTTTGGTGTCATTGGCAAACTGCTCATGTCACTATTTATACCCTCATCTGTATCATTTATGTATATTATAAACAACACTGACCTCTGTGGAACACCGCTTGTGATGCTTCCCCACTCTGATTTCTCCCCATTTATACAAACTCTTTGTTGCCTGTCAGCCACACTTCTATCCAGGAAAATATTTCTCCTCCTATTCTGTGTGCCTCAACTTTCCTCAATAGTCTCCAATGTGGGACTCTGTCAAAAGACACAATATCATACAACATCATATTCATTACCATGATCTACCTCCTCAAATATCTTAGTGAAAAAAGTTAATAAATTCCTAAGTCAGGAACATCCCTTTGTAAAACCATGCTGATATTAACCAATTTATGTTTTTCCACTTAAATGGTACAATACTAGCTTGTAATGATATGTTGAAAAGATTAGCCAAAGATTCACTAAGGTCTGCCTTACATTCCTTTAAAAACCTTGTGAACAGTCGATCAGGTCCTGGGAGTTTGTTCGGTTTAAATTATCTTTGTGAGAACCATGTCACTAGTGACTTGGATTGTTTAGTTCAACACAGTTTATTATTTCTGGAATTTGACTAGTATCTTCCTGCGTAAAAACAGAGGAAATAAGTGTTAAAAATTCTACACATTTCCTTATCACTGTCAGTGATCTGACCTGAGTGACTTTTGAGAAGGCCTGTCTTACCTCTATATATAAGTCAGACATCAGTAATCCGGCACTACTTTCAGCTAGCATAATTTCAAATTTCATCATTATACTGACTGAAATTGTGCAGATGGTTGTAAATCCCCAGCAACAAGCCAGTGGAGGAGACACTAGTGACGAAAATGAGGAAGATGTAGCAGAGTCTCTATTGATGTGTTAATTCAGTTGACAGGTGAACTGCTAAAAGGTCTAGAGCAACGCAGTTTTATAAGTGAACAAGAAATAATGAACATTTACGTGCTGCAGGATAAACTAATCAAAGGCCAAAATATATGAAACAGTTCAGTCTGGTTACCTCTCAAGGAAGGATCCTTGATGTTGGTGAGGGGCTCTTGATTTAGGGAATTGGATCTGTGCTCCAGTTCCCAGAATTAAGCCTGAATGCCTTCCACGTCCCCCCCAGGCACTGTATAATCCTCCAGGTTTAGCGCTCCCCCCTTGATTATAATAATAATAATCAGCCTGGTTAACTTTATTCTAACCTAACCACTCTGTAATCTGGCAACCTCACTAATCCGGCACACTACAGGTCCCAGTGATGGCCCACCTGTAGTGATGGCCGACCTGTACCTGATTATTATTATTATAATCAAGGGGGAAGCGCTAAACCCGGAGGATTATACAGCGCCTGGGGGGGGGGATGTGGAAGACATTCAGGTTTAATTCGGGGAACTGGAGCACAGATCCAATTCCCTAAATCAAGAGCCCCTCACCAACATCAAGGAACCTTCCTTGAGGGGACCTGTACCTGAAAGAACCTTTTTGGGTTAGTCTTCGAATCTCTTGTGACTTTAACCTCATAATCTCTTCTTGCTATTCATATTTCTTTTTTATTCCATACTTTAATTGAATATATTGATTTCTTAAGTGTCTCTCTCCTATTTTGAGTTGCCTATATATGCCTCTCTTTTGACCAATGAGATTTTATGTATTGTTTATCCATTCTGGATCATTTTTGCTTGATTTAATTTCTCTATTTGGAACATAATTTGTCTACAGCTAGAAATATTATTAATTAGTGATTCTCTTTTGGCAAGAACCAAGTCAAGCAGATTGTTTCCTCTAGTTGCTTCTGTCACAAACTTTTTTAAAAAGCAATCCTGAACTGTATCAAGACAAATCACTAGACTCCAGATTTCCGAGCAATTAGTCTAAATCTCCCATTAACACAATATTTTCATATCTAGATGCCTTATGAATTTCGTCCCATAACAGCTTACTGTACTCCCTATCAAGGTTTGGGAGGCCCTACAAATCACACCCAAAATTAATTTTTCATGGCCCTCAAGAAACTGTAGTCAAACAGATTCTGATGATTCTAATTTTATATCTTGTCTAACACAACAATCAAATTATCTCTGACATACATCGCCACTCCACTGCCCTTCCTATTGACCCTATTAGTATGGAATAGTTTGTATCCTTGTATGTGGCATTCAGAAGGCATTTCTCTACCAGGCTGAACCAGGTCTCTGTTAGAGCAATAATATCTATGCTACCTGCATATGCAGTTAATCTTAGCCCATCTATCTAGTTTCTTATACTCCTACTATTAGTATAGTAAATCTTTAGGAAGCTAGTCACTCGCTGCCCTCTACTGCCTCTCTTTGTTGACCAGTTGATTCACCTCTACTAGCAACTTTATGAATATCTTCTGCACATATCCCTGAGGTATCCTGGTAATATCTACTGTTTTCAATGTTAGTGCTGCGATCTGTTTGTTTAACACAACACCCATACCTCTATAAACTTTCAGTTTAAAGTCCTGGACAAGTCAGCAATGGCCCCTTTGATTGAGTTGGCTAATTCAACCATCCCTCCACCAGATAGATGTACCCCATCCCTTACATCTCATGTTTGCCATAGAAGTTGTCCCAGTTATCAATGGATGAGATTGCAAGTTCCTGTCTATCCAGTAATTTACACCAATTGCCCTAGACATCCATTCATTGCCCACTCCCCTTCTAGGCAAGATGCTACATATGACTGGGACCCCTCCCTTAGACCTAATTAATTCTATAGCTGACCTGTACTTATCCAGTAGCTCTTCTCTCCTACCCTTCCCAATATTATTTCCACCAGCACTGAGACAGTGCTGGAGGTATGTTAAAGGCTCATGGAGCAGGGAGAGCAGACCTTGTGGTGAACAGTGAAGAGGCAGGGCCAGGACCTATGAATCGACCCCTGCAACCACAATAAGGTGAGTACACACAAACATAACACACACACACACACACATACACAAAATACACACACATCACACAACACACACATCACACATCACACAACACACACACACACACACACACACACACACAACAAAGTATACTTAGGTGCAGGGCCAAGGAGCTGAGTCTCAACCCCTACAACTCAGTGAGTATACACACAACACTTTTGTATAACAATGTTCATAACTGAACATACAGTCATACAAGGTGTACATCCTACCAGTTCATCACAAATTGTTCAATATCGGAACTTGTTCATTTGTCTGTTGGGACTTGTTCTTCACTATTTGTCCGATATAAAGCTTTGTTCTTGTGTCCGATATCGGGACTTGTTCTTCAGGTTTCTGACATTGGGACTCGTTCTTGTGTCCGATATCGGGACTTGTTCTTCAGGTTTCTGACATTGGGACTCGTTCTTGTGTCCGATATCGGGACTTGTTCTTGTGCCCGATATCGGGACTTGTTCTTCAGGTTTCTGACATTGGGACTCGTTCTTGTGTCCGATATCGGGACTTGTTCATGTGTCTGATATCAGGACTTGTTCACTATTAACCCGTAAACGGTCCAAGCAGATCTACGTTCACATGTGTTGCGCAACAAAAGTAGATCTACGTTCACATGTGTTGCGCAACAAAAGTAGATCTACGTTTTTTTTTTTACATATTTTCAAATATAAGAAAAAAAAAGTAGATCAAAGTTTTTTTTACACATTTTCAAATGTAAAAAAACAAAAAGAAGATCTATTTTTTTTACATATTTTCAAATGTTGAAAAAACATATACAGTGGACCCCCGGTTAACGATATTTTTTCACTCCAGAAGTATGTTCAGGTGCCAGTACTGACCGAATTTGTTCCCATAAGAAATATTGTGAAGTAGATTAGTCCATTTCAGACCCCCAAACATACACGTACAAACGCACTTACATAATTGGTCGCATTCGGAGGTAATCGTTATGCGGGGGTCCACTGTATTTACGTTTGGACCGTTTACGGGTTAAGCCTGATATCGGGACCTGTTCATTATTTTTGTGATATTGGGACTCATTCATTGTCAATCGGGACCTGTTCATTATTTTTGTGATATTGGGACTCATTCATTGTCAATCGGGACCTGTTCATTATTTGTCCAGTATTAGTACACCTACCATCCGACTTACGACCGTGTTTTTTATGCCAAATTTCTGGGAAATAAACAAGTATTTGTGTTGTACACAGTGTTTATCCTAAACCTTACAGTATAAAATACAGTAGTAACAGCATAAAAAGTAAAGTAAAACATGAAATACCAAAATAAAACAATAAAATAAAGTCATTACAAAAATGTTTTGTTGATATTATTATTATTATTATAATCAAAAAGAAGCGCTAAGCCACAAGGGCTATACAGCGTTTTGTTGATATTCAGTAGTAATGTTCGACTTACGACCAGTTTCTCGGAACCGAACTCGGTCGTAGGTGTACATACGTGTTTATTATTTGTCTGGTATCGGGGCTTGTCTTTCACTGTCCGACATTGGGACTTGTTCATCACTATTTGTCTGATACTGGGGCTTGTTCTTCATTATTTGATATCAGGACTTGTTCATCACTTTGTCCAATATTGGGACATATTTGGTACTAATTGTTCAATATCAGGGCTTGTTAATCACTGTTTGTCCGATATTGGGATTTTGTTTGATATCTGTCAGATAACAAGACGTTCATTACTAATTGTCCAATATCAGGACTTGTTCATCAATAACTGATAACGGAACTTGTTCATCAATAATTGTTCGATATCAGGACTTGTTCATCAATAATTATCTGATATTGGGACCTGTTCATCACTAATTATTCAATATTGGGACTTATTCATCATTGTTTGATATCGGGACTTGATCACTAATTGTCCGACATCAGACAAGTCCATCACAAATCATGGTGTATGGAGGTCTTGCAATTACCATAATCTTCACCTGGTTGGTTGTTCGATGTCTGTTCTGTTCATCACAAACCATCCGATATTGGACCTGTTCTTTACTAAATGCCTGATATCGGAGAAGTCCATCACAAATCATCGGGTATTGGGGTCTTGCAATTGCCATGGATGACCTTCACTTCTCCGGTGCAGTTGAAGTACTGGTCAAAGACCCGGGCATACCCGTGGTCCCGCCACCAGGTACACAGCTGGCGGTTCCAACCACAGGGGAGGACATAGAAGAGGTCCGGATGGTCGAAGGCCACCAGGGTGTACAGGTCCTGGTCCCCCAGGTGACCCTCGAAGCTGTAGAACGATGCTCTTTCCTCCAGCACCGTTTTGTTCAGGTAACTACCTGGAAGGTTAAGGGGCGTTATTAGTTGTTACTGGTCATTGTTAGTGTCATTTAACATTCCTACGATGACACTGGCTTGTTCACAGTACAGCCTCTCCTTACTTAACGATGGAGTTGCGTTCCTAAGACCACGTCGGTAAATAAATTTGTGGCTAAGTGAGGAGCATACTATAATGGTAGTGAGTTTGTGTCAACTAATTATTGGTTTGCCTTATTCACTGACTGTAGTTATTTACTGACTTATTATATTAATATTTGACATACAATATTTTTTATTTACAATATTTTCGACCTAGGATATTTTTGATTTACGATATTTTTGACTTACGACACAGTGAATTCTCTTATAAGGTGCGCTGATGTTGTGAGTTATATTTGCCATGTGTGACCATCTGTCAGAGTCTATAGGCCTATAAACCTACCCAGAGGTCACTCCACAAGTCTCCAGACAGCCTAGGAACCTGCCTCTTGAACTAGCTTAGGCCTAACACAACACACTTCCTATTACTGAATAAACCTAAGGCCAGGCCTATGAATAATTATTTTCCTTTGACCAGATAATCATTAATACAGTGGACCCCCAGTTCGCAAAGCCATCAGTATCCGATAAATCCGGTATCCGAAGCATTATATTGCAAAAAATTTGCCTCGGTTCCCGTTACAAAACCCAGTATGCGATACGATTCGTACGAGATGTGTCCAGTGTTTACAAGCCAGCTAGTGTGTGCGCATCTAAGGATACATTCGGTACATTCTATATTATCCATATTATCACTGTTTTTGGTGCTTGTTTCTGCAAAATAAGTCACTATGGGCCCCAAGAAAGCTTCTAGTGCCAACCCATCGAGACCAAGGGTACTAATGACTCTTGAAATTAAAGAAATGTGTGCAAAGTGGCTTGAAGTGCAAACCTTTTTTGATGAAAATCACCCTGACACAGCTACTGCAAGCCATGTTGGCAACCTGTACACTGACAATGTTGTGAACCAGTTTAGGAAAGTCATAAAGGAACGAGAGGTACAGGTATCTATGGACAGATATGTTGTGCGACAGAAGTCCAGTGACTCTGAAGCTGGTCCTAGTGGCATTAAAAGAAGAAGGGAAGTAACCCCAGAAAAGGACTTGCTACCTCAAGTCCTAATGGAAGGGGATTCCCCTTCTAAACAGTAACAACTTCGACACTCTCCCCTCCTCCCATCCCATCAATCATCACCAGATCTTCATTAAAGGTAAGTGTCAATTATTCTATTGTGATTATTCTATTGTTATTATTGTTATTGTAATTATTCTATTGCATTAAACTTAATATTTCATGTGGTAAAAGTTTTTTTTTCATACTTTTGGGTGTCTTGCACGGATTAATTTCATTTCCATTATTTCTTATGGGGAAAATTGATTCGCTTTTCGATAATTTTGGTTTACGATGAGCTCTCAGGAACGGATTAATATCGTGAACCGGGGGTCCACTGTAATAATAATAGTAGGTGTTATCAGCACCTTGCTGCCAATTTAGGACTGTGCAGGTTCCAATTTATCTGTGTAGATCTCAATTTAACTGTGTAGGTCCCAATTTAGCTACACATACAGGCATTTATTTATTTATTTATTTACAATTTGAGCACACATACAGAGGTACAAAAAAATACAGATAAGACCAGCATGCCAAAGTCACTTATACTATGCATAGCATTACGGGTCGTGGAGATGGCAGCGTGGCATCTCAGCGCCAAGCAATTGTCTCATTTTTAACTCCTGCAGGCAACCAGCTCACTACACTATCATTCGCAATCTCCAAGGCTACATATTTTGTCTATAAATTTGTATTTCATTGTGCATCCCATAGTAGAAAATAGAGTTAGCAGTGCAGCAGCACTTGGAAGAGGAAAATGAAAGAAGTTCACAGTAAAGGGTTTAGCTGGTGTGTTCGTCTGTGTGTTGACATTCTCTGTCTCTCTCGTGGCAGCTTAAGTAATGATTAAACTCAGTGAACAAGATACAAGTACCATCCTACTTACGACCGAGCTTGGTTCCGACCAAATGGTCACAAGTCAAAATGGACGTAAGTTGAACCTTTGAAAATTGCCGACATACTGGGTAGGATTGTAATAAAGTTGGTAGAATTACTGACAATATGTAAAGTAAAAGGACACAAGTGCAGCTAATGTGACATTTTATTGTGGCAACGTTTCGCTCTCCAGGAGCCAACAGGCCTCCTGCAGTGTTCCTCCTTTCTTATGTTCTTAGTATTGCACCTCACTCTGAGCCTTTATATACCCTCTGTGTCCATGTATTGTTTGTAATGGCTTGATAAAGCTCCTGGAGAGCGAAACGTTGCCACAATAAAATGTCACATTAGTTGCACTTGTGCCCTTTTACTTTACATACTGGGTAGGGTATAATGTCAAACCTTTGCTATATAAACTACCTACATAGTACTGTAATGTAATGTACAATAATTATTTCATTCTTTTAACCATAATTTACTTCTACTGATATATTTTAATTATTTATGTACTGTATAATATGTATACATGGTAGTGGACTGTATTGTAAATTTTACATCTTGTACAGTATTGTATGTTACTGTTATCTTTATGTATTGTCGACACAGTGGAATGGGAGAATACCACTGGTAGTGTCATCCTGCCAGAATGTAGTATAACCTATACCCTAAGTAAAGAGAAATGACTCTGGAACGTGTGTAATACGTATTCGGCTGGCTGGCTGGCTTGCTTGCAGACCGGCCGGGTGGGTGGGTGGGCCATTGGATGGTTGGTTGGCTGACTGAATTTGGATCTCTCTATCTGTATCTCTCTCTCTCTCTCTCACAGGTACACATAAGTCAAGTTATCATACATAGTATAAATTACCTAGGATAACCCAAAAAATCCAGACAGTGGATCTGTGCTCCAGTGCCCTAAATTAATAATAATAATTATTATTATTACAATAATACATCAGTCTGGAGTTTTGAGACTTAATGACCAACAGAAGCTATCTGACGCTGTTGTAGTTAACAGCAAACATCTCCCACCCACAGTCACCCAAGAGACCTGCATGGAGACCACCCTACAGCTTATCAAGGACCACCTTCGCCTTAACATACGTAGTGATGACCTAAAGGATTGCAAACTGATGGGCTACCAAGCAGGTAAAAAAACAGTGCTGTTAAAATTCCAAACTAGCCTACAAAGAAACAACCTACTAAAAACATCTATTTCTATGAAAACTGATGTTTACGTCAATGATGCCTTACCAAAACAAGACAAAACCTTCTTTATCGGCTAAGAAAATTACGCTATGCCCAAAAAATCCACCAGTGCTTTGTGAGGGATGGAAAAATCGCAGTTAGGAAACAGCTCACTGGGAAGAGATACTTCATCTCTACAGAACATGACCTTAAAACATTCCTTAGTGAGGCTGGACTAACAGAATCAGAGTAAAGTGCAGATAATACCCATAGTCCACCGTTAGTGTTATATTGTCATAAATTTGTGCCCCCCTAAAATTCTAATACCCCAACTACTTTTGATTGTCATTGTTGTATTCAACGACCATTCTACCTCATAGTTTTAATTGTGTTTAATATCTACAGAATCTCTCTCCTATTTTACTTCTTACCACTTCACTGTTCTATCTTATTTTAATTGAAACTAACCATAACTTGTCCTCAGTATTCTACCTCACTTTAAAAAATACTCTACTGCCCGATTTTATTTTAAAATCTATTATAGCCCAACCTTATTGTAAACTTTTTATTATTGCCCATTTTTATTTTATATTTTAGTGTCCAACTTTATTGCAAATTTTTCATCTTATTATTGCACTATTCTAGTCTTGAGTTAATTAACCAATTTTATACTTGGCCAGTTTTACCAATACTTTATTGCCCAATCTATTTTAAACTTTTATTTATTTTATTTGGCCTGGTGGTTAACGCTCTGGCGTCACACGGCGAGGGCCTGGGTTCGATTCCCAGCCAGAGTAGAAACATTGGACGTGTTTCTTTCCACCTGTTGTCTATGTTCCCCATCAGTAAAATGGGTACCTGGGTGTTAGTCGACTGGTGTGGGTCGCATCCTGGGACACTGACCTAAGGAGGCCTGGTCACAGACCGGGCCGCGGGGGCGTTGACCCCCGGAACTCTCTCCAGGTAAACTCCAGGTATAATTGCCCTATTCTATTGCAGACTTTATCACCCAACTTTATTTTACTTTTCTTAACCTTTTGTTACCAGTTTTTAAGTTTGTATATTCAACTTCAACTTTAATATTATCCTGTCTACCATCTTACCATCATATTATAACCAAGTCACTGCCATTTTTATTTTTTTTTATTATTTTTTATTTTCTTTTGCTACCTCAACTTGTGTATTTTGTCTTGTCAATTTAAATTTAGTTATAATCTAGTTCTTGTTAACAACTTATATTAGACCTTAGTGCAATTACAAGTGAGAGTCTGGTGCTATTTTTAATTTGTATTTTTATATTACTAGTTTATACCTAGTTGTACTTTAGTTCATTCCAGCACAACACATAGACAACATCAACTTCATTATGTGTAGTAGTGACTATACTCTATATGACCAAAATACTCTAGCTATATACTTGTCCAAACTTCCTACCACTACAGATATCAGTACTAGAACTCAACACACAACTCAGGATATAAATAACCATAATTTAAACCTAGAAGATGATTGATCACGTTGACCCTGATCTAAACCTCCATAATCTGACACACAATCAAAACCTATTGGAAAGTAACTGCCTTTATTACACAGCAACACAAGCCACCACTATCCTAAACTCTGCTAAAAGTCTATCAGTAATTAACTACAACATCAGGTCCTTAAGCAAACACTATGATGACCTCCTGGCACTCCTTGAATCACTAAAGACACCCTTCTCCTGCATTATTCTTACTGAGACCTGGCTTAAGCAGGACACAATAGATATCTACCCTCTACCAGGATACACAGCAATTCACAACTGCAGACCAAACCAAGTTGAGGGTGGTATTGCAATATATTACTCTAACCAATTATCTTGTATTAGCACCACTTGCTTTAGTGATGAATATAGGGAATACATTTTTGCTAATTTTACTGTAAAAAACCTTAAGACATCTATAACAATCAGTGCCATTTACCGGATACCTCAAACAAACATCCCAAATTTCAGTGAGAAATTAAAGTCACTAATAACAAACAGACAAATGAATAAGCACCACCTTCTCTTAGCTGGAGACTTCAACATCAACCTTGGCTTACTAGATGATCAGCCTGTAACTGATTTCATCAACAATATGAACAACACACTTCTCATACCAACAATAACTAAACCAACCAGGCTCACTGAGACAAGTGCAACCATAATAGACCACATATGGACCAATATACTAGCCGCCCTTAAATCAGGGATAATCACAGACAGCACTACAGACCACTACCCTACCTTCCTCCTGACAAACATTAGTAAACCACCACTGGAATACAACAAAGTCTCATTTAGACTCCATGATGAGGCCTCAATAAGGAAGTTCACAGAAGACCTAGAGACTGTTGACTGGCCTACAGAATTCTCCAAGGTCAATGGTATTGATGATTGGACAGACATTTTTCTTAACAAATTACTTAGACCATACAACAAACATTGTCCTATAAAAACGAAACAGATCACGAATAAACGGCTCGGTTGCCCATGGCTAACCAGCAGCATTCTGAAATCCATTGATAAGAAACACCAATATGAATAGCAATATAGACAGTGCTTAATACACAAAGATATTCTTAAACACTATTCATCAGTAATCACCAAATTAATAAAGAAAGCCAAACAACTATACTACTCCAGTAGATTCACTGACACAAGAGGAGATATAAAAAAGATCTGGAAAACACTCTCTCAGATTCTAGGGACCCACAAACTGAAAAAAACAAGAATATTGTCCTAACTAAACCTAATGAAACACCACTGCATCCCACTGACACAGCTAACAAGATAAACGACTTCTTCTCAACCATAGGATCTAATCTCGCCAGTAAAATCCCACATACCAACGCCCATGCCGGGGACTATCTAGATGGGAATTTCCCAAATTCCTTCTATCTTGTACCAACTGAGCCCTCCGAAGTCACTGAGATTATAAAGTCACTTAAAAATAACTCTGGGAACCTGTCTCATGTCCCACCATTATTGTACAAGCGAGTGGCCCATGTCCTTTCGCATGCTATTACATTACTTTTTAACAAGTCACTAGAAACTAGCACTTTCCCGACACTACTCAAGACAGCAAGGGTTACACCAATACATAAAGGTGGTGACCCTACAGATGTAAACAACTATAGGCCAATATCAAACTTACCAGTGCTATCCAAAACCTTTGAGAAACTCGTGCACAGGAGACTATATTCATTTATAACGGCACAAAACATACTCAACCCCTGCCAATTTGGATTCAGGAAAAATAAAAGCACTAATGATGCAATTGTAAAAATGCTAGATCTGCTTTACACAGCATTGGAAAATAAGGAATATCCACTTGGAATTTTTATTGACCTAAGAAAAGCTTTTGACACAGCAGGCCACATTATCCTACTCCACAAACTTGACCATTACGGTATAAGAGGCCATGCGCTTGCATATTTCAAATCCTACCTTACTAATAGGTATCAGTATGTCACCATTAAAGACACAGCATCATCAACACAGCCACTTGATACTGGAGTTCCACAGGGAAGTGTCAATGATCTTCCAAACATATCCCAACACCTGAAACCCATTCTCTTTGCTGACGACACGACTTATGTCATCTCTCACCCTAATCTTGCCACCCTCAACACCATTGTTAACGAGGACCTGCTCAAAACATCAACTTGGATGACAGCCAATAAACTTACACTTAACATTGACAAAACCTACTATATTATATTTGATAGCAGAGCAGGTGCTGCGCAATTAAACATTAAGATCGGCAGCACTCTAATTGCCAGACATAATGAGGGCAAATTCCTAGGCCTATACCTCAACAACAACCTAAATTTCAGCACCCATATCCAACACATATCAAAAAAAGTATCCAAAACAGTTGGGATCCTCTCCAAAATACGATACTACGTGCCGCAAAATGCCCTTCTCACACTATACCATTCACTCATTTATCCATACCTCACCTATGCTATTTGTGCTTGGGGATCAACTGCAGCAACACACCTAAAGCCAATAATAACCCAACAAAAAGCTGCAGTAAGAATAATCACTAAATCCCATCCCTGGCAACACCTCCCCCCACTCTTCATAGATCTAAACTTACTCCCTGTTCAGAACATCCACACTTACTACTGTGCAATCTACATATACAGGACCTTAAAATCCAATATTAACCTTGACCTAAAATGCTTTCTTGATGTGACAGGACCCACAAGCATAACACCAGACACAAACATCTCTACGACGTTTCCCGTGTCCGACTAAACCTTTACAAAAATTCAATGTATGTCAAAGGCCCTAAAATCTGGAACACCCTACCTGAGAACTCTAGAACTGCAGACACATTCATCACCTTCAAAACTACCATTAGAAAACATCTTATCTCCCTGATACACCCCGTCAACTAACTACATAAAAACCACCTGGTGGTTCACACTTACACTCACTCGCTCACCCATTTGACTATAAGCACAGAAATACGTATATTAATCTTAAAATATTGATTCCTAACTAGTCACAAGTTTGCCTGTGATACTCCAATATAGAAACTATGTGTTGTGTCAAAACAAAAGCATTCACATTGCTAAACTCACAAACTAGTATTTAGTCACTTAGTATTTAGTCACTTAATATTAAAGTCAACTTACTCCACAATTTGTAATAATTTAGGGTTAAGAATTAATCTAAGTTTGCCAGAAATGCCTAGCCATGCTAGGTGTTCTAGTGGCCCCCTCTGTAATTAGTATTTTATAACATGTAAACCACACAATAACCAAAATCTGTAAACCCCGCATTGTAACCCTTATAGAGAATAAACTTTTATTTGATTTGATTTGAATTTCAAACACATGTACAATAAATTTCCAAGAATCTCCAAGACCATAGGCATAATATCAAAGATACGGTACTATATTCCAAGTCAGCCCTCCTGGCCCTATATCACTCACTCATTTACCCCTATCTCACCTATGGAATTTGTGCATGGGGCTCAACAACAATAAACCATCTCAGACCATTAATTACCCAACAAAAGGCTGCAGTTAGAATGATAACAAATTCCCACTACAGGCAGCACACTCCACCAATATTCAAAACTCTAAACTTACTCACTGTACAAAAATCCCTACTTATTATTGTACCTACTACATACATAGAACACTAAACTCAGATATAAACTCTCCCCTCAAACTTCTTACCAACCTCAACAGAACACATGGCCACAACACAAGGCACAGATCACTCTTTGATGTTCCTCGTGTCCATCTCAAACTATGTAAAAATGCAATGCACATAAAAGGCCTAAAAATCTGGAATTCATTACCTGTGAATATAAAAGAAACACTGTCTGTTTATCAATTCAAGTCTCTTCTTAAAAACCACTTACTCAACCACAACTAAATAAATACTACTGATTAACTGTATCTCATAAATGTATAACCTGTGACCCTATCAAACTACATGTATGTTTTTTGTAATTACATTACCTAATAATAATAATAATAATAATAATAATAATAATAATAAGTTTATTTCTTTGTAAAGGTTACAATGTGTAATTACAATTTTGATTTGCTAAGTACAAAGATATTTGCTAAGTACAAAGATAGCCACTATCATGCCGAGGCATTTCGGGCAAACTAATCCTAATACATAGTAACTAATTAAAACTAGATAAGATAATAGTACATAGTAATTATTACTTAAAGCTAAACATAAAATAGTGGTTAGCTGTTTTACAATCTTGTTTGGACTTAATAAATCTTATGTATACTTAGTACAAAATCTAATTTACAAGGAATGGTGTAGGTGGTAATATTTTATGGAATGGCAGAATTAAAACCCAGGAGGTCACGTGATAAAACTAGCCAGTAGATGTTTGGTTGATTTGGTTAATATTGTGAGATAAGATGATTTTTTAGCAGTGTCCTAAATTTATAAGTTGTCTGGGGATCCTTGACCTGTTCCAGTAGCGAGTTCCAGATCTTTGGGCCTTTTATGTGCATAGCGTTCTTGCATAGTGAGAGTTTTACTCGAGGGATGTTGAAAAGTGCCTTACGCCTTGTATTATGACTGCATTCTGACTGCATTCTGTTGTAACTGTCGAGTAGTAGTTTTAGGGTAGGGTTTACAGTGGAGTTTAAAGTTCTGTATATGTAGTAGGCACAATAATAAGAGTGCATGTCTTGTATATTTAGCAAGTTGAGTCTTTTGAAAAGTGGTGGGGTGTGTTGTCTAGCCCAGGAGCTGGTTATCACCCGCACAGCAGATTTTTGTTGGATTATTACGAGTCTAAGGTGGTTGAGTCCCAGGCTCAAGTGGTACAAGGTAAGGAGAGTCTTTTGTGGTACATAGTATTGTATCTTGGAAAGGATTCCTACTGATTTGGAAATTTTCTTGGCTATGTGATGGGTGTGGGACTGAAATTTAAGATTACAGTCAAGGAGAAGACCTAGAAATTTGCCCTCCATGTGTCTTGATATAGGGGAACCATTTAACAGTATGTTGAGTTGAATATTTGAGGCTGTGTTGCCAAACAGCATGAAGTAAGTTTTATCTATGTTAAGTGTGAGTTTATTGGTCATCATCCAAGTATATATCTTTAGCAGTTCATTGTTTACAGTGTTTCCAAGCACAGTTGGGTCTGAATGGGAGTAGACGTATGTAGTGTCATCTGCGAATAGAACTGCTGTAAGGAGTTGGGATGCATTGGGAAGATCATTGATGTAGATGAGAAAGAGAAGTGGGCCTAGGACACTACCTTGGGGTACTCCTACAGCTACAGGTTGGATAGTGGAGTTGACTCCATTTGCATGTACATACTGGTGTTTGTCGTTTAGATAGGATTTTAGGTAGTCAACAAAATGTCCTCTTATGCCATAATGATTCAGTCTGAGGTGCAAGAGACTGTGGTCAACTATGTCAAATACTTTTCTTAGGTCAACAAAGAGCCCCAGGGGATATTCATTCTTATCGAGAACTGTGTATATTAGGTCAAGAATTTGTATAATAGCATCATTCGTGCTTTTGTTTGGTCTAAATCCAAACTGGCATGGGTTAAGTATGTTGCTGAATGTAAGGTAGGAGTAAAGTTGCTTGTGTATTATTTTTTCAAATATCTTGGAGAGTAAGGGCAAGTTTGATATGGGTCTGTAATTGTTCAAATCAGTTGGATCTCCACCTTTGTGGATCGGGGTGACCCTTGCTGTCTTGAGCATAAATGGGAAGGCTGAGGATGCTATAGATTTGTTAAACATTGTTGCAATAATGGGCAACAGTTCTGGTGCAGCTTTTTTATATATGAATGGCGGCAAGTTATCTAGATCACCTGATTTGTTTTTTAATGATTTAATGATGAGTGAGACTTCAGTGGGATTAGTTGGAGCTAGAAATAGAGTACAGTGGACCCTCGACTAACGATATTAATTGGTACCCGAGAACGATCATTGTTAGTCGAGCTTTTTTAACGTTAGTCGAGGCAACATGTTAGCATTAACGTATCGTTGGTCAAATTTAACGTTAGTCGATGCCATCGTTGGTCGAGGGTCCACTGTATTTGGATAGTTGCTAGTGAGGTACTTGCTCAGATGGGTATTTGAGCTAGGAATTTGGCTCACTAGCTTTGATCCTACGGTAGAGAAGACATTAAATTTGTCGGCTGTGTCTATAGGTTGCATGTGAGGTTCATCTGGTTTCGTTAAGTCTATCTCTCTATTTCCAGTCGGTTTTCTTGAGCCCAAAATTTTGGAGAGTGTTTGCCAGGTACTTTTCATGTCACCTTTCATTTCATTAAATCTATTTTTATAATACATTTGCTTTGATTTACGTATTAGTTTTGTTAGTATTGATGTGTATCTTTAAGTAAATTCTTTAGTAATTAAGCCTAATATGAACTTTTTTTAAAGTTGGTGTTTTTTATTAACCCTTAAATGGTCCAAAGAAATCGACGTTTAAATTCGTATTGCTACAAAAGTAGATCTATTTTTTTTTACATATTTTCAAATATAACAAGTTTTTTTTACACGTTTTCAAATGTAAAACAAAAAAGATCTACATTTTTTTCCATACTTTCAGAAGTTGAAAAAACGTATATATACGTTTGGACCATTTAAGGGTTAATAGATTTGAGGATACTTCTAGTTAGCCATGGGCTGTTTAGCCTCTTTTCTGTGATCTGTTTTGTTTTGACTGAGCAATGTTTGTTGTGAAGGTTTAGAAAACTCCATTCTCTTGAATGCTCAGTAACTCATCAAATGACCATATGACATGTTTCTACACTACAAATCATTGATTTTATTCGATCTGACCGGATTATATTATAAATTGTGCTACAAATTTGTACAACTATAAAGATTCGTATTTAAAATCTCATTTGTACTTCACGTTGTAATTTGTTTACTGTAATTTTTACCACTGAATATATCATTGCTTAGTTAATCTTAAGTTAATTTTAAGCTGACCATAATGTTGTGTATACAAGGAACTTTGGCATATGCACTTAACCATTGTATTTCTTTGTACATCTATGTATCATGTCCAAATAATAATAAATAAATAAACCTGTCTGTATCTGTCTGCCTGTATATCTGTCTGTATCTGTGTCTGTATTTGTCTGTCTGTCTGTTTGTATCTGTCTGTCTGTCTTTCTGTCTACCTGTGTGTCTGTCTATCTGTCTGCTTGTCTGTCTGTCTCAGAACCGCTCATGAACCAACAGGTATTACACACGAAGCAGAGTCGTCACATCTTCGATATGATGATAATATCAGCTCTACGGCTCATTTATCTATCACAATTCATCTGACATAATAAACAATATAAATAACATAACAACCTGATATACGCTCTAGAACAAATAAAATAAGAACTTAACTACTATAAACTCCACATCTTGCACCTGTGCTGGTGTGCAGCTACACATTAAAATAATTAAGAGTGTGTTATTGGTCTTGAAGATGTTATATTAATAATGATAATAATAACACAATAATAATCACTGAGGTGCATTAAATGTATATAAAACATTAATATAGACATTGTGCTTAATTCATCTATGATTTTTTTCAAAATTATACAGTGGAACCTGAAAAATCAAACTTAATCGTTCCAGGAGCTAGTTCTAAATTCGTAAAGTCTGAAATTCGATGCAATATTTCCCATAAGAAATAATGGAAATACAATTAATCCGTTCCAGAAACCCAAAAATATTCACACAAAAAATACATTTTATAGAGATTAATTACAGTTTTACATACAACAAATACTACAGTTTTTAATTATGTATAGTAATACATATAAAATAACATTTTTACTTACCTTTATTGAAGATTGGTGATGGCATCTGGAAGATAGGGAGGAGAAGAGAGTTGGGGTTAGTGTTTGGAAGGAGAATCCCCCTCCATGAGGACTTCAGGTAAAGCTCTCTCTGGGGTTACTTCCCTTCTCTGTCTTTTAATGCCACTAGGACCAGCTTGAGAGTCACTGGACCCCTGTCTCACAAAATAACTGTCCACAATCCTCTGTTTCTGGTGCCTCTTTAACATTTCCCTAAAATGGGACATGGTTCTGTCACTGAACTTGTTGCAAAGATGGCTTGTTTCAGCTTGCTCAGGGTGGTACTTCTGCACAAACATTTGGACATCATTCCACTTGGCACAAATCTCCTTAAGCTTTGAAGAAGGCACCTCATCCACTCCCTCTTCCTCCTCCTCTGAAGCAAGTTCCTCAGCTGTGGTCTGATACAGCTCCAGATGAAGCTCTTGCAGCTCTTCAGTGGTTAGCTCTTCCCTGTGGTCCTCCACCAACTCTTCCACATCCTCACCACTCACCTCCAACCCCAGGGTGTTCCCCAATGCCACAATAGAGTCCACAACAGGCAGAGGGTCAGCTGGGTCAGGGTCAGGGTCAGCCTCAAACCCTTCAAAATCCCTCTTGTTGACACAATCTGGCCACAATTGTCTCCAAGCAGAGTTCAAAGTCCTGGAAGTCACTCCCTCCCAAGCCTTACCTATAAGGCTTATGGAGCTGTAGCTGTTGAAGTGATTCCTCCAGAACTCTCTTAGGGTCAACTTAGTGTCTGAGGTCACTTCAAAGCACTTTTCAAACACTGCTTTTGTGTAGAGTTTTTTGAAGTTAGAAATGACCTGCTGGTCCATGGGCTGGAGAAGAGGAGTGGTGTTAGGAGGCAAGAACTTCACTTTTATAAACCTGAAGTTTTTAGACAAGAGGTCTAATAAGTTTGGAGGATGAGCAGGAGCATTGTCCATTAACAGGAGGCACTTGAGTGGCAATTTATTTTCCTGGAGGTATTTTTTCACACTGCGGCCAAACACTTCATGGACCCACTCTTTGAAAATTTGTCTTGTGACCCATGCCTTATGATTAGCTTTCCACAAGACACATAACTTGTTCTTAAAGACATTGTTTTTCTTAAACACTCTGGGATTTTCTGAATGATACACAAGTAAAGGCTTCACTTTAAAATCACCACTAGCATTAGCACAGAACAAAAGAGTAAGCCTGTCTTTCATAGGCTTGTGTCCTGGCAGTGCCTTTTCCTCCTGTGTGATGAAGGTCTGTGGCATGCAAAGAGTACGTAACCTTTATTCGGCGCATGTACACACACTCATTACAGGCTATCTCCCCCAACCAGCGAACCAGGTTGCTGAGAGTTGATGATGGGGGCCCCGTCGTTCAACTAGTGACCAGGTTCTAGCCAATAAGATGGTTTTGGCAATCGGAGAGGTTATGTGGGTACCACTCTCCTATCTGCCCTTGTCATTTCCATTCAAGAGCTGGTTGAAGCACGGTCTGCTCTCTAGTGGCTTCTATTTCTGCCTTGCTTACCGTGGAGTGCACTATACTTATCACTGTACATAGTGTACATATTGCTGTTCTAAATTGGTGAAGGATAATATAAGTCTAAACTTTTTCTGCTGTGTTTATTTTGCTCCCTTTACACCCAGGATAACAGGCCATTTGGAATCCTGGGTTGTAATATGGGTAGCCTGTCCGGGAGCTGGAGCTGGACTTAGAGAAACGGTTGAGCTTAGGGTGAAGCTCGTAGCAGGAACATTGTGCAGCTTGCTGTCTGGCATTGCATTAGCTTTGCCTACGCTTTACAAATTTTGCGTGTCAGTTGCTTTGTTATGGTCTGCCTTGCTATTGTGTGATCGTTCAACAGCTCGCTACTAGCTTGTTCGGTGTGCTCGCTTTGCTACGGACAATCTTCTAGAACAGTGTAGCTGTCTGGCATTGCTTTACAAATTTTGCGTGCCAGTTGTTACTAGCCTGTTCGGTGTGGAGAATTTTGCAGTCAGCTTTGCTTGTATGCGTATTCTGCAATCGTACTGTGCATAGCTAAGCGTGTTCTGCAAATTAACGTGTTACGTTGGGGTATTCTGCAGTCGTACTGTGCATAGCGAATAACTTATGCCACCTAGACGAGTCAGACGTCTGGTGTCAGCATATACTTTGCATAACCTACCTAAATTGTCCCTACAGCATTGTTGGCAAATTGCTCATTCCATTGGCATTAAATATAAACGCACGCTCACAGCTGCGCAACTGCATTCACTGATTGCTGGCAAACTTCGAGAAGAAGAGAAGGCACATCAGACTCCTCCCTCTACGGGAGCTAGGGCAAAAACTACTATGTTCTCGCAGGAGGAAGATGATACACCTACGGAGCAAAATGGTCAGTATAGTGCAGCTGGGTTGTCTCAAGGTGAATCAGCGTCGTTGGCACTTGAGCTGGCAAAAATCAATCTTGAGCAAACTAGGGAACAGAGAGCATTCGCAAGGGAAGAATTTGATAGGGAAAGAGAAAGGAGGCAGTTTTCGCATTCTGTAAATGATTTTAGTTTACAAAAAGCAGTACAGCTTGTTCCCCGCTTCAATGAGGCCGAACCAGAACAATTTTTCGAAAGCTTCAAAAATCAGGCTCGAGCCTTGAGGTGGCCGGAACAGCATTGGGCATCGTTGGTTCATACAGCATTGTTTGGTAAGGCACAGGAATTTACGTCAGTATTAAATGACGCTGAATTTTCTGATTATCAAGTAGTGAAGACCACAGTGTTGGGAGCATATACATGTATCCCAGCCAAATACCGTAAGCTTTTTAAACTAAGCAGGCAGCAGCTTGGTCAATCCCTGGTGGATTTTGTAAGACAGCAAACCAAAGCTTTTACCAGCTGGTATAAAGCAAGTGGTGTCTCTACCTTTGAGGAGCTGATACAGTTTATTCTGATTGATAACCTGCTGGAGTCTGTGGGACCAGAGGTTCGAGTCTTTCTGCAGGATCGTGACTTAACCACTGCATTGGAGGCAGCCAGGTTGGCTGATACCTTTGAAACTAACCGCTCCTTGTCCGAGCGGTCCCGTCTCTCTTTTCAACAGCCTGGCATGAGCAGAGATCGTCAACCTTGGAGAATGAAGTGCCAGCTGGAGGGAGAACGTCTACGTCAGCCAACTAAGTCACCTGGTGAGCCACGCTTCTCAACTTACGGTCCACGTGCTGAGAGACAAACTACTCAACATGGTGCATCTCGACAACAGTATCCAGAGAGACACCAGCCAGAGCGACACCAGTTGCAACGTCCGCAGGGAGTAAAGGGCAAGCCTGTCGTCTCCTTCCTCTGTAACAAAGTAAGTCATATCCGTCCCAACTGCCCCCACAAACCCCAACCCATCGGGGAAATCTCTAATATCCCTAGTAACATGACCCCTAGAGAAGTAGAAAAAGGGATGGCCCCTTATTATTGCAAGTCTTATTTCCCTTCAGGAAAACTCAGAAACAACTGAAGTAAAGACCTTTAGAGATACTGGAGCATATTGCTCACTTATAAGAGAAGGAATATTACCCCTTTCAGAGAACACTTCCTTGAATTCCTCTGTTTTATTGGAAGCATTTGGAGGAGCTATATATTCTGTCCCTTTGCATAAAATTTATGTACAGTGCAAATATTACACTGGGTACTTGACTGTGGGTGTCTCAAAAGGATTCCCCATGAAAGATGCCATGTTATTACTGGGTAATAACATTACTACTGTTAGTGCGTGTCCTGAACCTATAATGAGTAATTCTTCTCCGGTGTTGGCCATAACTCGGGCAACATCCCAAGGGTTGTCTGGAGAGAATGTTGACCTATCCTTGGACGACTCCGATCTCGGAATAGCCACGTTGTTTTATGAGGCACACCGGCCGGAGCCTCGTAAATCAAGTGAACAGACCCCGATCAAGCCTTCCTATTCCCAGGTTGCAGGATTGCCAGACATCTCTGTTTCCATGCCCGAGGGACTGTCCTTCTGGGAGGAACAACGAAAGGACCCTTCTTTAAAATTCACTTTTCAGGCAGCCATGGGTAAATCCTCTTTGGGTCATCCAGTCAAGTATGAAGTTAAAAACGATTATTTGATCTGCAATGAGACTGGTAAGGAGATAGAGGGCTGGCAATTGTATGACAGGTGGTTCCAACTAAGTTTAGACCTCAAATATTAAATATAGCTCATAATACTTCATTAGGAGGTCACTTAGGAATTACTAAAACCTTGTATAGAATCACAAAAGAATTTTATTGGTCAAAATTAAAGAAAGATGTGAAGAATCATATTAGGTGTTGCCGAGAATGTCAGCAAGTAGGGAAACCTGGACATTCCATTAAACCTGCACCTCTCCAACCTATACCTGCTGATGGAGAACCTTTTGCAGATTTAACCCTTTGACTGTCGCGGCCGTATATATACGTTTGCGAGGTACCGTGTTTGACGTATATATACTCATAAATTCTAGCGGCTTCAAATCAGGCAGGAGAAAGCTAGTAGGCCCACATGTGAGAGAATGGGACTGTGTGGTCAGTGTGCACCACATAAAAAAAATCCTGGAACACGCAGTGCATAATGAGAAAAAAAAAACTCCGACCGTTTTTTTTAATTAAAATGCCGACTTTGTGGTCTATTTTCGTATAGTATTTGTGGTTGTATTCTCGTTTTCATGGTCTCATTTGATAGAATGGAAACTATATTATAGAAATGGAGGTGATTTTGATTAATTTTACTATAAAAAGAACCTGGAAATGGAGCACAAAGTACAGGAAATGTTTGATTTTTGCAGATGTTCGAAAGTAAACAAATGATGTCATTGTCCAATAAATGTCCAAATAGCCATTCTAATACGCAGTCATGAATGGGTTGATGTAATTTTTACAATTATTACAGTACTGCAGTACAGTGGACCCCCGCATAACGATGGCATCGCATAGCGATTTTTCCGCATAACGATTACTTTTATCGCAAAATTTTTGCCCCGCATACCGATTAAAAACCCGCATACCGATTTTCGTCCGAGACGCGTCCAATGTGCCCTCACATGTGCCGGCCGTCCCATTGTTTACCAGCCAGCCTCCGCGGTAACATCCAAGCATACACTCGGAATATTTCGTATTATTACAGTGTTTTCGGTGGTGTTTCTGGAAAATAAGTGACCATGGGCCCCAAGAAAGCTTCTAGTGCCAACCCTGTGGTAAAAAGGGTGAGAATTAGTATGGAAATTAAGAAAGATTTTGAAGGGTTTGGGGCTAACCCTGAGAAGCCTATGCCAGTTGTGGAATCCATTGTGCCTACTTCAAAGATTAAGGAAATGTGTGCAGAGTGGTTTGAACTGCAAACCTTTATAGATGAAAATCACCCTGACACAGCTGTTGCAAGCCGTGCTTGTGACTATTTCAATGACAATGTTATGGCCCATTTTAGGAAAGTCTTGAAGAAACGGGAGGTACAGAGCTCTATGGACAGATTTGTTGTGCGACAGAGGTCCAGTGACTCTGAAGCTGGTCCTAGTGGCATTAAAAGAAGAAGGGAAGTAACCCCAGAAAAGGACTTGCTACCTCAAGTCCTAATGGAAGGGGATTCCCCTTCTAAACAGTAAGAAGATAATGCTCTCCCCTCCTCCCATCCCATCAATCATCACCAGATCTTCAATAAAAGTAAGTGTCATGTAATTGTGCATGCCTTTTTCAGTTTGTGTGTATTAAAATTAACATTTCATGTGGTAAAAAAAATTTTTTTTCATACTTTTGGGCGTCTTGCACGGATTAATTTTATTTCCATTATTTCTTATGGGGAAAATTAATTCGCATAACGATTATTTCGCATAACGATGAGCCCTCTTGCACGGATTAAAATCGTTAACCGGGGGTCCACTGTAGTCTGCATAATAGTAAATCTTCTATTTTTTGTTTGAATAAAATTTCAAAATAAAAAGCAAGAGTAATATCACAGGGACCTGGAGACATGACTGATGAACAAAGAAAATGCTATTTTAGAGCCAGGAATGTCTGCATTGTTCATTCTGGACCTTATTTTGAAATTGTCGTATTTTTTAATTTCGTGAAATTGGCCAAATTGCAAATTTCTGACCATGTTATTGGGTAGTTGAAATCAGTAAATGGGCAGTTTCTTGTACTCAATCGATAGAAAAAATAGAGTTCTGAAGAAATAGTTATGAGTTTGGTTGACTGGAATAACAGAATTAACCGAAAATAGGGCTCAAAGTGGGCGAAATTGCCGATTTTTAAATATCGCCGAAGTCGCTAACTTCGCGAGAGCGTAATTCCGTCAGTTTTCCATCAAATTTCGTTTTTTTGGTGTCTTTACAATCGGGAAAAGATTCTCTATCATTTCATAAGAAAAAATAATTTTATTTTTTTTTTAAATTTTGCGACACCAGGAGACACCTCAGGATTTGGGGTTGCGACAGTCAAAGGGTTAATTATAGATTGTGTAGGTCCACTACCTGGGTCAAAGTCTGGAAATCAATATTTATTTACGATTATGGATAAAGTAACCAGATACCCTGAAGCAATTCCCATGCGTAGTATTAATACTAAAGCTATTCTCAAAGCTTTAACAAAATTCATTTCTTGTTTTGGCATTCCTAAAACTATTCAAAGTGATCAAGGTACTAACTTTACTGCCAAAGCATTTAGGGAAGTATTAACTAGGTTAGGGATAATCCACAACTTATCCACTGCCTATCATCCTCAGTCCCAAGGCGCCTTGGAAAGATTCCATCAAACGTTAAAAACTATGATGAGAACTTTTTGCATGCACTTTCCTACAGACTGGGATGAATCACTACCTTTGTTGCTGTTCTCAGTACGAGAGACGGTGCAAGAGTCTACCGGGTATAGTCCGTTTGAGCTGATCTTTGGGCACAATGTACGAGGTCCTCTTCGGGTGCTCAAAGAAGGATGGATGGGAGAAGACATTAGCTCGACACTCTACAACCCGTCTTCAAGGTTTGCAGGTGGCACGTCAGTTAGCAAAGGCTAACCTAAAGACAGCTCAAAGTAAGATGAAACAGAGGTATGACAGAAGTGCAAAATTCCGCTCCTTCCATTCAGGAGACAAGGTGTTGGTGCAGGAACCTATACCTGGCCACACCTTGAAAGCTAGATTTACGGGACCTATGCAGATTGTAAGTAGATTATCCGATGTAAATTATGTGGTAGCTCCCATTGATAAGACCTCAAAAACTAAAATTTACCACATTAATCAATTAAAATATTTCCATACACCAGATAAAGTCCCAGTAATGACTCTGTCCTCTACCTCTGAGGACGACTTTGATTCTTCGCACTCTATCTCTGAAATTAATGTTAAACTTTCTAAATTCTGTCCTCCTCAAGGATCCTAGTCCTTTAATGGAGGGACTATCTGAAATGCAAGCAACAAGTTTAACTGAGCTTCTACAGTCATATCCTAATATTTTTTCGGATGTGCCGAAAAAATGTACGTTAGGTTATCATGATGTAGATGTGGGAAACTCTAAACCAATTAAACTCTCCCCCTACAGAGCTAATCCTGAAAAGCAGAGGCTACTTCAGCAGGAAGTAGAATTTTTGTTAAAGCATAGTTTAGTGGAGGAGTCATCTAGTCCATGGGCTTCACCGTGCATCCTTGTGAAGAAGGCTGATGGAGGGTTTCGTGTGTGTACAGACTACCGTAAGGTGAATGAGGTCACAGTTACAGATGCTTACCCTCTTCCTCGTCTGGATGACGTAACTGACTTTGTGGGTAAGGCTACATTTGTGTCCAAGTTAGATCTCCTTAAAGGTTACTATCAGGTACCTTTGACGGATAAGGCGTAATTCCAGGAGGTCATTATCAATACACAGTTACCCCCTTCGGAATGAAAAATTCCCCCTCTTCATTCCAGAAACTTATCCATCAGGCTATTAAAGGACTTGAAGGCACGGCAGCGTACCTAGATGATATTGTTGTGGTGTCTGATACTTGGGATCAACACCTACTTAGACTTAAGGCTCTTTTTGAGACCTTTCAGAGTTCCCATTTAACAGTTAATTTATCTAAATCTTCCTTTGGCCAGGCCACTATCACTTTTCTAGGCCATGAAGTAGGTAGTGGTAAAGTTGCCCCTAAACTTGCTAAAGTTCTTGCTATTAAAGATTATCCAGTTCCTCATGATAGGAAATCTCTTCAACGTTTCCTAGGCATGTTAGGATTTTACAGAAGATTCTGTAAAAATTTCTCAGATATTGTAGCCCCTCTTACCTCTCTTACCAGTCACAAAGTTCCCTTTAATTGGACCCCAGATTGTCAAACTTCTTTTGACAAAGCAAAAAGAATATTGTGTACTGCACCCATTCTTTTGTCTCCAGACTTCTCCAAACCTTTTTCATTACAGGTTGATGCTTGTGAGTCTGGGGTTGGGGCAGTACTATTACAAATCGAGAATGAGGAGTTGCAGCCTGTAGCATACTTTTCAGCCAAGTTCCAGCCGCATCAGAGGGCTTACTCTACCATCGAAAAAGAAGCCCTCGTGCTGGTACTGGCTTTGGAGCATTTCGATGTTTATGTGGGCCAGACATCGCAGGTGGTCAGAGTCTACAGTGATCACAATCCTCTAGTATATCTCCAAACCATGAAGAATCACAACACAAGGCTCATGCACTGGACGCTAAGGCTGCAGCCCTACAATATCAAAATTGTACATATTGCCGGCAAAGAAAATGTGTTGGCAGACTCTTTATCTAGAGTCTAATATTCTATTTACTTAGGTTAGGATGTTAGGTTACTTGTGGTAACCCTTTCCACGCTCTTTTTTTTTTATCCCCTGGTGTGGGTTTCTTTTTTTTAGTGAGGGGATGCGGGCTACCGTCCGCCTGCATCTTGGACCTATGCTAGCCCGACTGACTGCTGTCTCACTCTGAGTTTAGGGTTTGGCTTTTTGTCACGAGAAAAGCTGAGCTCTATCTAAGAGTTGGATGGTGGAGAGGAAAGGCGGTCCCATTATTTTGTGCCATGGCGGCACAGTTACCACTGGGAGGTGGCAGCCTAATCCTGAGCCTTCTCGGGGTGGGGGTGTGGCATGCAAAGAGTACGTAACCTTTATTCGGCGCATGTACACACACTCATTTACAGGCTATCTCCCCAACCAGCGAACCAGGTTGCTGAGAGTTGATGATGGGGCCCCGTCGTTCAACTAGTGACCAGGTTCCAGCCAATAAGATGATGGTTTTGGCAATCACAGAGGTTATGTGGGTACCACTCTCCTATCTGCCCTTGTCATTTCCATTCTAGAGCTGGTTGAAGCACGGTCTGCTCTCTAGTGGCTTCTATTTCTGCCTTGCTTACCGTAGAGTGCACTATACTTATCACTGTACATAGTGTACATATTGCTGTTCTAAATTGGTGAAGGATAATATAAGTCTAAACTTTTTCTGCTGTGTTTATTTTGCTCCCTTTACACCCAGGATAACAGGCCATTTGGATTCCTGGGTTGTAATAAGGTCCTTTTTGGCATTTTCTTCCAAAACATGCCTGTTTCGTCACAATTAAACACTTGTTCAGGTTTGAATTCTTCAGTGTCTATGTACCCCTTAAACTCCTGTACAAACTTCTCAGCCGCCCGTTTATCTGAACTGGCTGCCTCACCATGTCTTACAACATTGTGTATGCCACTACTCTTCTTAAATCTGTCAAACCAGCCTCTGCTGGCCTTAAATTCACTATCAGCACTGGTTCCAGGAGTTTTCTGTACCAGATCGGCTTGCAACTTCCTTGCCTTTTCGCAAATAATCGTCTCTGAAACACTATCACCTGCAATCTCTTTATCCTTGATCCACATCAGCAACAACTTCTCAACCTCTTCAACTATTTGTGGTCTTTTTTTGGTTAGTATATTAACACCTTTCACAACATCAGCTTCCTTGATTTGTTCTTTCTTTGACAGGATAGTACCGATGGTCGACTTGTTTTTCCCATACATCCTGGCAAGCTCAACAAGTCTCACACCACTCTCATACTTCTGTATTATTTCCTTCTTCACATCTATGGTGTTTCTCACTTTCTTTACCACAGGGGTACCACTAGCAATTTCTTTGGATCCATGGCAGCTTATTTCAGTCCCACAAGCACTAAATACAACGAAATAATCGTAAAATGCGTGAATGAGAGCGCAGGATAGTGTTCACTCAAGCATAAACAAAGATAGACTGCTCACGGCGCCTGCGCGGGGACGAGGACAGAGCGGGTCGGCAGACAGGTCCTGTACCCAGCGGTCCCAAAATAGGGGTGTGTTCGATAACAGGGACACGGTTTGTCCGAAAAAATGGTCCAATTTTCGAAACGTTCAATATGTGATACGTTTGATTTTTGAGGTTCCACTGTATAATAAACATGCTACATAACAAATAAACATATAAATTAGCATAAATATGAGATGTTTTTTCAGTCAGCTTGACAGAGTGAACAAAAACCATTTGTGTCCAGGCTGGTAAAAACAACAACAACAACTAGTTTGTTTACAAAACTCGTGAACCTTCTACACCCTCATTCTCTCTCTCTCTCGTTTATTCATTTAATCTTGTTTACTCACCTCTCACTCTACATTAAGACTACAGATATTTTAAGGTAAGTAATGAGTGAACACTATTATTATATTATAGTTTAATAATAATATTATTATTATTAACCCTTAAACTGTCCAAACGTAGATCTACGTTCGCTTGCATAGCACTCCAAACGCAGATCTACGTTATTTTACATTCTTTCTTATGGAGAAAATTAAGGTCGGAGCGCTACGCGTGCAAACATAGATCTACGTTTGGACAGTTTAAGGGTTAATATTAGTACATACGTATTATTGTAATAATAATACTTATTAATATTATTATTAATTTAGGGCACTGGAGCACAGATCCACTGTATAGCACTTTGTCTGGATTTTTTTTTTGGGTTATCCTAGGTAATTTATACTATGTATGATAACTTTACTTACGTGTACTTGTGAGAGATACAGATACAGATGGAGAGACAGCCAAATTCAGTCAGCCAACCAACCAACCACCCACCCACCCATCCGGTCTGCAAGCCAGCCAACCAAATACGTATTACACATGTTTCAGAGTCATTTCTCTTTACTTAAGGTATAGGTTATACTACATTCTGGCAGGATGACACTACCAGTGGTATTCTCCCATTCCACTGTGTCGACAATACATAAAGATAACAGTAACATACAATACTGTACAAGATGTAAAATTTACAATACAGTCCACTACCATGTATACATATTATATGGTGCATAAATGATTAAATCTCCATGGGGAAGTGGAACAGAATTCCTCCTCCGTAAGTCATGCGTGTTGTAAGAGGTGACTAAAATGCCAGGGGCAAGGGGCTAGTAACCTCTTCTGTATATATTACTAAATGTAAAAGGAGAAACTTTCGTTTTTCCTTTTGGGCCACCCCGCCTTGGTGGTGCACCCCGCCTCAGTGGGCCACCCTGCCTCGGTGGGCCACCCCGCCTCGGTGGGATACGGCCGGTGTGTTGAAAGAAGAAATGATTAAAATATATCAATAGTACATTATGGTAAAAAGAATGAAATAATGATTGTACATTACATGACAGTACTATGTAGGTAGTTTATATAGCAAAGGTTTGACATTATGCCCTACCCAGTATGTCGGCAATTTTCAAAGGTTCAACTTACGTCCATTTTGACTTGTGACCATTTGGTCGGAACCAAGCTCGGTCGTAAGTAGGATGGTACTTGTAGTTGTTGTTATTGTTGTTACCAGCCCAGACATGAATGGTTTTTGTTCACTCTGTCAAGCTGACTGGAAAAACATCTCGTATTTATGTTAATTTATATGTTTATATGTTATGTAGTGTGTTTATTATATAATTTTGAAAAAAATCATGGATTAAGCAAAATGTCTATATTAACATATAACCATATGACCTGTCTTTGTAATACTCATTTGTGCTTAATTGTTATTTGTTTACTGTAATTTTTACCACTGAATATATCATTGCTTAGTTAATCTTAAGTTAATTTTAAGCTGCCCATAATGCTCTGCATACAAGGAACTTTTGGCAAGTGCGCTTAACCATTGTATTTCTTTGTACATCTATGTATCATGTCCAAATTAATAATAAATAAATAAATAAATAAATACACATTTAATGCACCTCAGAGTGATTATTATTGTGTTATTATTATCATTATTAATATGGCGTCTTCAAGACCAATAACACACTCTTAATGATTTTAATGTGTAGCTGCACACCAGCACAGGTGCAAGATGTGGAGTTTATAGTAGTTAAGTTCTTATTTTATTTGTTCTAGAGCGTATATCAGCTTTTTATGTTATTTATATTGTTTATTATGTCAGATGAATTGTGATAGATAAATAAGCCGTAGAGCTGATATTAGCATCATACTGAAGATGTGACGACTCTGCTTCGTGTGTAATACCTGTTGGTTCATGAGCGGTTCTGAGACAGACAGACAAGCAGACAGATAGACAGACACACAGGTAGACAGAAAGACAGACACACAGGTAGACAGAAAGACAGACACACACAGGAAGACATAAAGACAGACAGACAGACAGACAGTTACAGACAGACAGATATACAGGCAGACAAATACAGACAGGTTTATGTGCAACAATGAAAACAAATAGAGTTCGAGAGCAAGAGCCTTTCTTGCTACAATCTCCAGTGCAAGATTCAGACTTCCTCTTAGGGGCCATGGTGCAATTTACTGTCCAGTTAGTACAGTTAATACAGTATGATGCTGCTGATAGGGCAGGGTTACTCAAACTGATGCTGCCTGCATGGCGCGTTACCACCGCAAGTATCATCAAATGTTGTACAGCGGTATGCATCAGGCGGCCCAGCCCAGCTGCCAGATGCACAGTTATAAGTTGAGTGGATGTATGTTGAGGTCGTAAGTTGGATGGTAGGTGTATGTCGATGGTAATAATAATTAATAATAATTAATAACAATAATAACAATCACTATGGAGCGCTTTAAATGTCAGCTACCAAACCTACATGAAATACACATGACATTTAAAGCACTTCAGAGCGATTATTATTACAGTAGGACCCTGCTTTATGGCACTTTGTCTTACAGCATTCCACTAATACAGACATTTTAATTATGACCAAAACTCTATATGGCTCCCTCCACCTGACTTTCTAATATGGTCACTGCAGGGCCACCCGGTTTATTTACATTTTCCGTGAGCATGACTCTCCATTACATCTGGAAACTTTCCAAAATTTCAAGTGTTTCAAAGTTATTTCATATTTTATACAGCCTCTCCTCAAAATGACGGAGTTCCGTTCCCAAGACCACGTCGTTAAACGTATTCGTCGTTAACTGCAGAGCACACCGTAATGGTGGTGTGTTTGTGTCAACCATCTTTGATATTGTTTTAATGTCACCTTTGCACTATTTATAATGTTGCTGGTATATTTTTAAATGTTTATACAGTAGTGTACTGTACATTGTAATAAACAGAGTAGAGGAAATCAGTTCTAATATACATTATTTTGATATGCATGCTGGTCAGAGAGCCCGTCGTAAGTCCGAGTCATCGGTAAATGAGTATGTTGCTAAGTGAGGATAGGCTGTATATACTCTGATAATTATACAGTAGACCATTGTGTCTACTTACTGACTGACTTAAAGTTAGACATTTTCATTGAAGAGGACCCTGAAACGGTGTCTAGAGCAGCTGATGCCTTACTGTCAGTTGTATAATGTACTGCAGGGCAAAATGGAACAGAAATCCTTTACAGAATTTATGCACACTCCAGTATAACCATCAACTTCAGTACTAGTACCTCTACCATCCACCTCAGCCCAGTAGGGCCGCAGCATAACCATAATCATCCACAAACACCAGCACCCACAATTTAAGGTAAACTTCAGCAGTAAAAACAACATAATACATCACGACAATGAACTACAATTACATATTCGCTTCTATTTTTTGTAAAATCTGTTGGTCTAAAAAAAAGTTGTTTGGCTTTTTGGGGCTCCCAGGAACGTAACCCTATTTTTCCCACAAGTTCTTCAGTTTGTCTAACACGGTTTTAACCCTTCGACTGTTTTGGTCATATATATACGTCTTACGCGCCACTGTTTTGGACATATTAATATGTGTAAATTCTAGCAGCTTCAAATCAAGCAGGAGAAAGCTGGTAGGCCCACATGCGAGAGAATGGGTCTGTGTGGTCAGTGTGCACCACATAAAAAAAATCCTGCAGCACAAAGTGCACAATTAGAAAAAAAAAAACTGACTTTTTTTGGATTAAAACGTCAACTTTGAGGTGTATTTTTGTATAGTATTTATCGTTGTACTTTCGTTTTCATGGTCTCACGTGATAAAATGGAAAACACATTACAGAAATAGAGATGATTTTGATTACTCTCATGATGAAAACGACCTTGAAATTGAGCTCCAAGTAGAGGAAATGTTCGATTTTTACCAATGTTTAGGAGTAAGCAAATCACACCACATGTCCAATACACTTCAACTGGGGAGTCTAATATTCTTTCACTAGTGCACTGATATTATTTATACCATTTTTACAATAGTGCATTAGTCTGTATAACAGTAAATTTTGTGTTTTCTGTATGAATAAAAAGTCAAAATAGAAAGCAATAGTAATATAAGAGGGGCCTAGAGACGTGACTAATAAACAGAGGATATGTTATTTTAGTGCCAAGAATGTCTACATTGTTTATTCTGGACCCTATTTTGAAATTGGCATCTTTTTTAATTTGCATGAAATTGGTCAAATTGCCAATTTCTGACCACTTTATTGGGTAGTTCAAATCGGTAAATGGGCGATTTCTTGTACTCAACCAATAGAAAAAATGGAGTTCTAAAGAAACAGCTATGAGTTTGGTCAACTGGAACAACAGACTTGGCCAAAAACAGGGCTCAAAGTCGGCAAAATCGCCGATGCGTATATGTCGCCGAGACTGCTAACTTTGCAGGAGTGTAATTCCGTGAGTTTTCAACCAAATTTCGTACTTTTGGTGTCATTACCATCGGGAAAAGATTCTCTATCATTTCATAAGAAAAAATAATTTTTTTCCCAAAAATTTTGCGACATAGAATGAGTTTCAGAAAGGGGCTTGCAACAGTCAAATGGTTAACTGTTAACCCTTTCTGGGTCCAAAGGCAAAAAGGCAAAATCGGAAGGGGTGCCCCAGTGTCCAAGAAATTTTCAAAAAAAAAAAAAAAAAAAAAAAAAAAAAAAAAAAAAAAAAAAAAAAATCTTACAGAATTAAAGAGTATATTTTTGTGAAGGTAATAAAACAAAAAAAATTCTGATCAGTACTTACCGAGATACAGAGGCGAGAAGTTGACCCAAAATGACGTGGTGGTGGCAACATCGGCGATTTCCACAAACTCGCCTTTCTTTACTTTATTTTTTTTATATACTTATTTCTTTTCTTTTCTAATTTTTTTCTTTTCCTACTAACATTTGGGGCCTGAGAGACCAATACTCTATATAATGTATATATATAAACTCACTGTATTGAACACAATAACCGCACTAAAGTTATTATCATATTATTGTTTACCACTGTTGTTTATTACAATAAACATGCACAAATATTGTATAATACTAATGTTCTATCATATATTTACATATTTACAATCACTGGACATGGTTTTAGAACTGCTGGAGCTTGTGGAACTCCTTGAAACAAGGCACCATGCACAGAGGCACCTTACATTCCTCACACATAAACCGAGTGTCTTTGCGTCTTTGTTGCTGTCGTTTTGTTTGTGCACAGACGATGCATCTCTTCTGAGCATATTTCTTCTTAGTTGCAGGAAGCTGTATTATGAATGATCACCTTCCCTCCTCAAACGCTTGGGTATATCCTGAGGAGTTCGAGGATCTTGTTGTATAGCAGGTGTTGTTACCTGGTACTTCATTATGAGTTGTCTGACAACAGACAAACAAAATTCACCATACGGTGGTCTGTTACCAGTCTTTATTTGGTACATATTATATGCATTGAGCATTGAAATGTCCATGAGATGGAAGAAAAGTTTCATGTACCACTTGTAACTTTTACGAACACAATCAACAAAACCAATCTGCATGTCACATTTGTCAACCAAGCGCATGTTTTGTGTATAATCAATCACTGTCACTGGTTTTTGAATACATTCATTAGTCACTCTATCAATTTTAGCACTGTCTTGCATTTCGTTACAGTGAGTGGTTGTCAACAATGTGACATCTCGTTTGTCATGCCACCGTAATGCCATGATGTCATTGGCATTAAACACCTGCACCTCATCACCACAAGTGCCTGCACTGAACCTGGGCATATGTTTATGATTAGAATGCACTGTGCCACACACATCTGTCATGTTCATTCCCAAGAAATCACTGAGTAAAGGGCTTGTGTACCAGTTATCAGCATATAATGTATGCCCCTTACCAAGATAAGGTGCCATCATGCTTCTCACTACGTCACCTGAGATACCCAATAACATCCTGGTATCTTTCAATGTTTTACTTCCTGTGTATATAACAATATCCAATACCAGGCCACTGTCACAGTCACAGAGTACAAACAGTTTTATACCAAAGCGTTTCCTCTTGCTTGGTATATACTGCTTGAATGACAGTCTACCTTTGAACAAAATCAGACTCTTCAATTACAAGATTCTTGAATGGATAAAAGTACATGTTGAACTTTTGTTTCAGATACATAAAAATATTTCTAATCTTGTATAACCTGTCACTTCTGTCAGGCCTGGTTTTGTCAGAGAAGTGCAACATACATAACAGTAAGATAAACCTGTTCACTGGGATGATTTCACTGAAGACCGGGGTACAAATTAGCCGATCTGTGGACCAGTATGCTTTTATATTATGCTTATAGACATGAGGCATAAGCATTATTGTTGCAAAAAGCAAATACATTTCTGCAACAGTCGTCTCTTTCCACTGGTGTAGTCTTGACTGTGGTGATATGATCATATTTGCCATGGTGTACTCAAAATACTTATTACTTTCCCTAACAATAGTTTCCATCAAGGGCTGGTCAAAGAATAGTTCAAAGATTCCAGTTCATTTGCAGTGTTTCCAAGGAGACAAGTTGGTAGAATTCCACTTTGAGAGTCATCAAACTGGTGGGAAGTGGGAACAAAATTGCAATTTTGCTGCCAATCCCAGAAACAGTTTGCTGGTGGATACTGGACATCATAAGCTGGTTGTGCGGGTAGTTGTGGTTGTGATGGGCTAGAGGCTGACGCTCCGCTTTGTCCTTGAGCTGAGGAGTCAGCGGTGTGGGTCCCAGCCTGGGCTGGTGAGTCACGCATTGCCGTGGCACTACCATCACCACTACCACCACCTGCTGATGCTTGTGGTCTATCCATGCCTAGTGTAGCCACATCATCCTCACTTTCACTGACTATTCCTGGTGTAGGGCCACGGGATGTACTCCGTCCCCTGGGCACTACATAGGGAACACTATCCAAGTGCATGCGGCGGCGTATATACTGACGCTTCATTGGTGAATATGTTTCTTCACTATCACTACTCGAATGATCGTCAAGAGCAATAAAATCACAATCCACGTCACTATTATCATCATTACTGAAGTCAGAGGCCTGGCCATGCGAAAATATTAGTTTTCTCTTGCGACGAGGTACAACTGAACGTGACTGAGACGTGCCCACACCAGAGGTAAAAGGTTGAGGATTGTCAGGGTTTTCTGCACTATTATCGATATCCTAATCACTCCTTTCGGTCACTAACTGATCAAAGCCAAAGAATTCGTCTTCATTTCTACTTCCATCACTGTCAGAACTATCAGATAGGAACAGGAGAGTCCCAATTTTCCTTGGAGTGAGAGCTGCCTTGCGACGAGGCATGGTGAACAAGGGTAACTGAGCCGGCGTTCCCACAATGCTATGCGGGCGCCTAGACAACTAACTACATGAAAACCACCTGTTCACACTTTCACTCACCCACTTGTCTATAATCACGGAAATATGAATCTTAACTAGTCATAAGTTTGCCTGTGATACTACAATATAGAACCTGTGTATTGTGCCAAAACAAAAGCATTCACATTGCTAAACTCACGAACTATAATGTAGTCACTTAGCCTTAATACCAACTTTCTCCATAATCTATATTAATTTAGAGTTAAGAATTAATCTAAGTCTGCCCGAAATGCCTAGCCATGCTAGGTGTCCTAGTGGCCCCCTCTGTAATTAGTATTTTAAAACATGTAAACCACACAATAACCAAAACCTGTAAACCCCACATTGTAATCTTTATAGAGAATAAATTTGATTGATTGATTGACTGATTCATGGTGCACACCCACCACGCAGAGCTATTCTCTCACATGTAGGCCTACCAGCCTTCTCGTGCTAAATTTGACACCACTAGAATTTTGTTGTAGACCTACGGTTTGGACCCTCAACGTATAGCCGTAGATCTACGGCACAGACCCTCAAGGGGGTAAACGATCCAAACATATATATATGTTCTCTCACATAGCACCCCAGAAGTATATATACGTTTCATGTTTCATTCATTCAAAATTGGCACAATAAGCTGCCTGAGTTGCCTAGACATGAGAGAATGGGTGTGCGTACTCAGTGTGCGCCATATGAAAAAAATTGGGGATGCCTGCATACCACATGCTCTTTTTCTCTATAAAAAAAAAATGATTTTTTTTTTCTCAAAATATTTGGGGCGCTGCGCAGGTGAACGTATATACAGTGGACCCCCGCATAACGATCACCTCCGAATGCGACCAATTATGTAAGTGTATTTATGTAAGTGCGTTTGTACGTGTATGTTTGGGGGTCTGAAATGGACTAATCTACTTCACAATATTCCTTATGGGAAAAAATTCGGTCAGTACTGGCACCTGAACATACTTCTGGAGTGAAAAAATATCGTTAACCGGGGGTCCACTGTATATGTTTGGACCGTTTAAAGGTTAACTACTAAGGCGTTTTCAGGAAGGTAACTACCGTGTTAAATGATGGTCTACTGTACTTATGTGTATCTGTACCTAAATAAACTTACACACTGTGCTGGCATGCAGGTACACATTAAAATCACTAAGAGTGTCTTATTAGTCTTGAAGGCACCATATTAATAACAATAACAACACAATAATAATCACTCTGAGGAACATTAAATGTCATATTACATTAATATACACATTTTGATTAATCCATCTATGATTTCTTTTTAAATTATATAATAAACACACTATGTAATATATAAACATGATAAATACACCCACAGTAGAATAAATTAACACAAATATGAAATGTTTTCCCAGTCGTCTTGTCGGAGAGAATAATGTTTTCTCTAGTTCAACACCAAAGAAAATATGTACAAAATAGTATTACTGGGGGTAACTGTAGAAAATAGTATTACTGGGGGTAACTGTAGAAAATAGTATTACTGGGGGTAACTGTAGAAAATAGTATTACTGGGGGTAACTGTAGAAAATAGTATTACTGGGGGTAACTGTAGAAAATAGTATTACTGGGGGTAACTGTAGAAAATAGTATTACTGGGGGTAACTGTAGAAAATAGTATTACTGGGGGTAACTGTAGAAAATAGTATTACTGGGGGTAACTGTAGAAAATAGTATTACTGGGGGTAACTGTAGAAAATAGTATTACTGGGGGTAACTGTAGAAAATAGTATTACTGGGGGTAACTGTAGAAAATAGTATTACTGGGGGTAACTGTAGAAAATAGTATTACTGGGGGTAACTGTAGAAAATTATTCCTTTCATACACCTTCACTTAGTGTCATTCCTTCTAAAAAATGGTGTGTTACATGAGAATGGAAGTGTTGTTCTTTATTTATTCTACTTTACCAACGTGGAGACAACTTGTACACAGTGTAGATGAATACACATGTGTCTAATTTATCAACTTGTACACAATGTAATGTGCTTGTATTATGGTATAAGATTCACAAACATGGGAATGAACTAAAACCAGACGTGTTTGTTTACAGACTCTGCATTTCTGTCCTCTCTCATTTACTCATTTTCTCTCTCTCTCTCTCTCTCTCATTTACTCATTCTCTCTCTCTCTCTCTCTCTCTCTCATTTACTCATTCTCTCTCTCTCTCATTTATTCATCTTTTTATCATTTAATCACCTCTCACCCTACATTAAGACTATAAATATTTTAAGCAACACAAAAGTAACTCTAAAATGTGTACTGTATATGCATTTTATCACTCTAGGGCGCTTTAAGTGTCGTAGTTTATTTATTACGTGGGGGTGTGGGTGGGGTGCCCTGGCTACCATACCTCCCACACCTGACTTCTTACCCTACATCAAGACTACAAATATTTTAAGTAAGTAATGAGTGTACTGTGTGTGTATTGTACTTTGTAATAATTTTTAATGCCTGGATTTATTGCTAACTTAATATATGTTAGTGTAAACTTGTTATCTGGCATTTTTATTATTTTATTATCACACTGGCCGATTCCCACCAAGGCAGGGTGGCCCGAAAAAGAAAAACTTTCACCATCATTCGCTCCATCACTGTCTTGCCAGAAGGGTGCTTTACACTACAGTTTTTAAACTGCAACATTAACACCCCTCTGGCATTTATATGCATTTATAAGTGGAAAAAATGGCATTCTGTTTTCTGGTGGTAACCTGGAACCTAACCTGCCTTATAAGTGGGGATTACTGTACTTATTATTACCATCAACATACCTTGTTCACTGAGTTTAATCTCTTCTTTAGCTGCCACGAGAGACAGAGAACGTACACACACACAGACAAACACATAGCTAACCCTTTTACTGTGAACTTCTTGCGTACTTCTTCTATTCCTTGTTCTTCTTCCTCTTCCTACAATAAATACTCACCTCTCACCCGACATTAAAATTACAAATATTTTAAGGTAGGTAATGAGTGTACTGTTAAGATTACAAATATTTTAAGGTAAGTAATGAGTGTACTGTTAAGATTACAAATATTTTAAGGTAAGTAATGAGTGTACTGTTAAGATTACAAATATTTTAAGGTAAGTAATGAGTGTACTGTTAAGATTACAAATATTTTAAGGTAAGTAATGAGTGTACTGTTAAGATTACAAATATTTTAAGGTAGGTAATGAGTGTACTGTTAAGATTACAAATATTTTAAGGTAAGTAATGAGTGTACTGTTAAGATTACAAATATTTTAAGGTAGGTAATGAGTGTACTGTTAAGATTACAAATATTTTAAGGTAAGTAATGAGTGTACTGTTAAGATTACAAATATTTTAAGGTAAGTAATGAGTGTACTGTTAAGATTACAAATATTTTAAGGTAAGTAATGAGTGTACTGTTAAGATTACAAATATTTTAAGGTAGGTAATGAGTGTACTGTTAAGATTACAAATATTTTAAGGTAAGTAATGAGTGTACTGTTAAGATTACAAATATTTTAAGGTAAGTAATGTGTACTGTGTATCATACTTCATTGTTTTTAATGCCTAGTTCAGGTTTTAATATACTAAAAATGTTATAAATGGTACAAAGGTGACATCAAAACAATATGTAAAGATAGCTGACACAAACCCACTACCAGTACCGTGTACTGGAAGTATGTATCAGTAAGGGGCGACTCCTCGTTTAGTGACCAATTCACTCAATAACCTACTCAAATAAATAAATAACAAAAAGGCACAATACCGTGACTGGAACGATACACAAATAACCCGCACATAGAAGACAGAAGCTTACGACGACGTTTCGGTCCGACTTGGACCATTGACAAAGTCACTCTCAGGAACCCAACTCGGTCATTAAGTGAGGACTACCTGTAGTCTACAATTTAGCTGTGTATACGGTATATAAGTCCCAATTTAGCCAAGTAGGTCACAATTCCAGCGGCCTCAACTCACGTATAACATCAGAACGACGCAGGCGGTCGACAGCGACCAGAACGACTCCACTATTGAACCCCGGGAAGCCGCCTTGGGTGGCTGGCACCGACCCCAGGCCAGTGCCAGCACCGGGACCAGGGGGCGACCCCAGAGTGGTGTCAGGGTGGAGGCGACGGTATTGAGACAGCACATGACGGTACACCGGTGACTGCTCTAGGGTCATGCCCAGGATGTTGTCAGCAGTGAAGCGCTCGAAATGAGAGTGTAGTTCTGCGATGTCACCCTTCACCTGTAAGGTTAAGAATGACTTGTCAGTGTAAGAATGGCAATTCATGCAAGATCAACTGTTGGTGCAAGAACTACTGTTATTGTAAGAATGACTGCCAGTGTAAGAATGACTGCCAGTGTATGAATGACTGTCAGTGTAAGAATGACTGTCAGTGTAAGAATGACTGCCAGTGTATGAATGACTGTCAGTGTAAGAATGACTGCCAGTGTAAGAATGACTGTCAGTGTAAGAATGACTGTCAGTGTAAGAATGACTAAGTGAAAGAATGACTGTCAGTGTCACCTGTAAGATCAAGAGAACTGACCGTACCCATCTGTCACACACACATCAGTATTCATTAACAACCATCACAGGAGCCATCAACAACAATTCCTCTTCAAGGGGGACTCCTTGGCGTGGTGAAGAGGCTCTTGGTCTGAGGAATTAGACCTGTCGGTCTCCTTTCTCAGACCGAACCTAATTACCCCCCAATCCCCTCTTCCCTATCCCATCCTCCCCTTTTTCCTTTCCTCCTCCTCCCCACCCCTCCCTTTTGCCCTTCCTTTTTTGGCCTTTGGGATTTTTTCCCACAGGCGTGCTAGTTCCTAGGTAGGGGAAAGGGTACAGGGGTCCATCCCATTCCATTGAGGTTCTTGGCGGTGGCGTAGTTTGCCGTAGAATCTGGATCACCTGAGGATGTCCCAATCCCTCTCCGGTATCCAGGAGGGCAGCTTTGGGTGTCTTTCGGGCGATGGGTATCTCTGGAAGCCACCTTTCGGATTCTGGGGGTGGTGGCCGAAGGAGGTATGCTTTGTGGCAGATATCCGGCTGCCCTCTCTTTTGTCCACCAAGGTAGCTCGGCAGATGTGAGGTTGCTATCCCGGATTGCTGGTTTACTGGCATGATGGGTAGGGTATGGTACGGGTTCCATGCTGCATCTGCGCTACTTGCGGTGCTAAGGTCCTCTTGGGCATGGAGGGAGATTTCTGGCACTTTCATTCCTCCCAGGAACTATCCCTCCCCGGTCTCCCCTTTTTTTTTTTTTTTATTTTATTTTCTTCTTTTTTTTTTCTTAAAAACAAAAAGAAAGAAGTAACCTAACCATGGAGTACCCGATCCATGACTCCCTCTACCCCCGGGCCCCTTATTGTTACCGCACCCCGCTCTGACCTCGCTTCGTCTTTTGGCCACTCTTCAGACATTCCTAAGGCCCCTGTACCTCTTGCTGGTGCTGTTTCATCACCCGCTTCAGGTGCCGGGGTTTCGACTGACTCCTTCGATTTGTCTGACCTCCGCTCTCCTTTGACTATGCTTCCAGCTTCTCCCTCTACGGTGCGGCGGTTTTCGAATTGCCAGCCCATCCCACATCGGACCGACTCTGGTCCCACTTCTAAACGCCAACGACAATCTCCTGATGACGTTACTTCGTTACCTTCCCATTCTACTCGGAAAAGACCGACATGTCATGCACTCCCTCTCCACACTCAGTTTCAGACCACACAATGGACTAAATTCTTTACATTAAGACCGACTTCTACTGCCTATCTTTCCGACCATAGTATTGGCAAAGTGCTCCTATGCCACGTTGGTAGAGACATTTCCTTTCATGCTCTTAAGAGTGGTACGTGCATCATCACAGTCCAGAATTCTACCCAAGCTCATGATCTTTCTCTTCTTTCACATATCGATACCATTCCTATCACTATCGAAAAACATCATTCCCTCAATTCTTGTAGTGGTACTGTTATTCTGCCCCATACCATAGTCCAACAGAATTTCCAGACATGTGGCACTGACATTCTCGAACAGTTGGAACTCCAAGATCTCCCAATTCTCAAGGTAGACACTTATGTTCTTCCTGCCCGCGGGCAAAGACGATAGATACCCTTGCAATGTGGCTCGTTAAACTTTTGACAGCCGTGAACTCCCATCCTCTGTTTATATAGCAGGACATTGGTTACAAGTTCGGAAGGTGATCCCTACACTGCAACAGTGTAGGAATTGCTGGCGATTTGGCCACCCAGCAAAATATTGCAGATCTATAGCCAAATGCCCAGTCTGTGGTGCCAATGACCATTCTAATATGTCTTGCAGTCGACCTCCTTCTTGCCTTAATTGTCACGAGGCTCACCCTTCGTACTCTCGCCATTGCCAGGTCTACTTAAATGAGCGGGAAATTCATTGCCTCAAAGAGGCAGAAGGTCTCCCTTATGCTATGGTGGTTTCTCATCTCCGCCTCCAAGGGAGACTGCCCCGTGTTTCTTATTCTCGTGTTTCAAAGCGTCCCCCCACTTCTGGGGTCACATCTTCTGCAGCCTCCTCTGTGGCTGCCAGTCCCACAGTCACTCCTGTATCTAATTCTTTTGCTGTCCTGGGCTCAGACGTCACTACTTCAACTCCTCAGTCTGTCCTCACTTTTTCGTGTTCTCCCTCACAAACCCCGGTATCGACAAGACCTCGTACGACACCTCCTCCCAATCGTCCCTCTACTTCTCAGAGGTCCAAAAAAATCTCCTTTAACCCCTCCTTCCCTTCATCCACCTCCACATTTTACCCTCCCAGTCTCTGTACCTGGGTCTTCCCCTTTCACTGGCTCGTTACAAGTGTGGAGGTTCATCCTCCTCCTCGTACTGTGTCTTCCTCCCTTGTCCCCTCCCAAGTTTCTTCCTCTTCTGCCACCTCCCAGGTTTCTGCCTCTTCTGTCCCCTCCCACACTTCTCCAGTTCCCTCCACCCTTTTGCCCCCCCCCCCACCTTGGTACAGTCCATTACAGCTCCAATCGTTACTCAAACTCCTCCTCCTTCCATCTCCAATATTGTCTCCCATACGACGTCTCTGAACTCCGAAATACTTGAAGTAATCTCTGAATATATTGCAGAGACCAAACCATCAATAGACACTGATCCACCCTCTGTTCCTTCTTTTTCCTCTTCTCCATCTGCACAACTCCTTTCTTCACAACGCACCGTTCCTTCGCTGCTTGAACGTTTTCCTTTGCCACCGCATGTGGACTTTTCTAACCCCTCTAGTCCGTAGGTACCCTTACCTGCGGATTTCAGGTATTTTTATCATTGCCAATCATGGCCTATTTACAATGGAATATTCGCGGCCTCAGGGGTAATCGGGGCGAGCCACAGATGTTGCTCTCCCAGTTTTCCCCTGTTGGTGTTTGCTTACAGGAACCAAAATTACACTCTGCCATTATCTATCCCATCTCAGCCTATAATTTATTGTATTCTTCAGATCCTTTTCCTGATGGGACCTTTAATGAAAGTGCCCTTCTTCTATGCACTCATATTCCGTATCATCAGCTATTTGTTCGTACTTCGCTGCATTACACAGCAGCTCGTATCCACTTGCATAGGTGGTATACGCTCTGTTCTTTATATCTCTCTCCTTCTCGGGCATTATCTATCCCGGATATTGCCTTTCTTGTTTCGTCATTACCGCCACCACTTCTGTTACTTGGCGAATTTAATGCCCATCATTTCCTCTGGGGGGGGGTCTCACTGTGATTCCCGTGGCATTCAGTTAGAGGCTTTTCTTGCAAACCCGCCCCCTCCATGTTTTAAATACAGGTACTCACACCCATTTTGATCCTCGGACTCATACTCTCTCTTGCATCGATCTCCCAGTCTGCTCTTCCTCCGCCGCATTAGACTTCACCTGGTCTATTCTCCCGGATTTACATGACAGCAATCATTTCCCAATCATTTTTACTTCCCCTTCATATTCACCACCTCTTCGTAACCCACGCTGGCAATTTGATCAGGAAAATTGGAACCTTTACTCACAACTAACTGTTTTTAGTAAGGTTCCTTCTTCGTCCTCCATTGATGAGCTTTTACACCTCTTCTCATCCTCCGTTTTAACCGCAGCTTCTCATTCTATACCCCAAACTTCGGGCAGGCATTCTCAGAAATGCGTGCCTTGGTGGTCTCCTGCTTGTGCTCGTGCAGTACGTTTGAAACGCGCTGCGTGGGGCAGGTACCGGTACAACAGTACCACAGAGAGACTTCTTGATTTTAAGGAAAAGCGTGCGATCACTCGCCGTGTCATCCGTGATGCTAAAAGCACTTGCTGGCGAGATTATGTCTCCACCATCACCTCTGCTTCCTCTATGAGTGCAGTCTGGAAAAAAGTACGAAAACTGAGTGGTAAATATTCTCCTGACCCGGCTCCTGTTCTGAGGGTTGCCAGTGTTGATATAGCAAACCCACTAGATGTTGCCAATGAAATTGGCAATCATCTGGTCTGTATTTCTCAGGGGCTCCATCTATGTCCCTCGTTTCTTTCCTCAAAGTCTGCCAGAGAGTTAGCACTTGGACTTTTCTTCTCTCAGAGAAGAACAGTATAATGCGCCTTTTACACTTCAGGAACTGGAGGTAACACTCTCAGCTTGCCGATCATCGGCAGCTGGCCCCGATGACATTCATATTCGTATGCTACAACATTTACATCAGTCAGCCCTTGCAGTCCTATTATGCCTTTTCAATCTTATTTGGTCACAAGGAGTTCTTCCACAGCTGTGGAAATCTGCCATTGTTCTCCCTTTCCGCAAACCGGGTACTACGGGACATGAAGCCTCCCACTATCATCCCACTGCTCTTACCAGTGCAGTTTGCAAAGTGATGGAACACCTGGTAAATAGACATTTAGTGTGGTATTTAAAGTGTGGCATGCAAAGAGTACGTAACCTTTATTCGGCGCATGTACACACCCTCATTTACAGGCTATCTCCCCCAACCAGCGAACCAGGTTGCTAAGAGTTGATGATGGGGCCCCGTCGTTCAACTAGTGACCAGGTTCTAGCCAATAAGAAGATGGTTTTGGCAATCGCAGAGGTTATGTGGGTACCACTCTCCTGTCTGCCCTTGTCATTTCCATTCTAGAGCTGGTTGAAGCACGGTCTGCTATCTTGTGGCTTCTATTTCTGCCTTGCTTACTGTGGAGTGCACTATACTTATCACTGTACATAGTGTACATATTGCTGTTCTAAATTGGTGAAGGATAATATAAGTCTAAACTTTTTCTGCTGTGTTAATTTTGCTCCCATTACACCCGGGATAACAGGCCATTTGGAATCCTGGGTTGTAATATAGAGACACACAACAGTCTCTCCACTTGTCAATATGGCTTTCATAAGGGCCGTTCTACCATAGACCCCTTACTACGCTTGGATATGTATGTTCGTAATGCCTTTGCGAATAACCACTCAGTTATTGCCATATTTTTTGACCTTGAGAAGGCATATGGCACAACTTGGAGGTATAATATTTTGGCCCAAGCCCACTCCTTAGGCCTTTGAGGCAATCTACCATCCTTCGTTAAGAACTTTTTAACTGACAGACATTTCCGTGTTCGGGTTAATAATGTGCTCTCCCCAGACTTTATCCAAGCTGAAGGTGTCCCCCAGGGATGTGTTCTGAGCACAACACTTTTTCTCCTTGCTATAAATGATTTGGCCTCTAGTCTTCCATCCAATATTTGGTCATCACTCTATGTTGATGACTTCACTATTGCCTGTGCAGGCGCTGACTGTCACCTCATTACAGTTTCTCTCCAGCATGCGGTTGACCGTGTTTCCAATTGGGCCACCACATATGGGTTTAAATTTTCCAGTACCAAAACTCACCAAATTACTTTCACTAGACACTCTGTCATCTCCGATCATCCTTATACCTCTATGGCACCCGTATCCCTGAACGTGATACAGTCAGGTTTCTAGGCCTCCTCTTTGACCGTAGGTTATCCTGGAAACCTCACATTACCTCTCTGAAGACAACTTGTCACAGCCAGCCGAACCTTCTTAAAACCCTTGCTCATCTTTCATGGAGAGCTGATCGTCGAACTCTCCTTCGCCTACATTCCACCCTCATTTTATCGAAACTTGATTATGGTGACCAGATCTATTCAGCTGCCTCTCCTGCTACTCTATCTAGCCTCAACCCCATTCATCACCAAGGATTACATTTATGCCTTGGTGCTTTTCGCTCTTTCCTTGTTGAGAGCCTCCATGCAGAAGCGAACGTTCCATCCTTATCCGATCGCCATGATACCCATTGCCTTCGCTACTATGTGCGCTCTCATGATCTCTGCAGTCCTTCTATTTATAGAATGGTCACCGATGTCAGTAGATATTCTTTATTTGTTCGCCGCCCCTGTTTGTTCCGTCCCTTCTCTCTTCGCCTACATTCACTCTTGTCTTCTCTTCAATTTCCACCTTTCTATGTTCATGTAGCATCTCACTTTTTCCTACCCCCCTGGGAAGTTCCAGGTGTTCGAGTCTGTTCTTTCTCACTCCCTTGCTCGAAAGCCCAACTGTCTACTGTAGCTTCCTGCTCTGTTTTTCTTGACCACTTCCACTCTCATTCTCATGCCATTGCAATGCACACAGATGGCTCTAAGTCTTCTGATGGCGTAGGATTCGCAGCAGTGTTTCCGGACAGTGTCGTACAAGGGCATTTACTATCTTCGGCTAGTATCTTTACTGCTGAATTGTATGCCATTCTTGCAGCACTTATCCATATTGCATCTATGCCTGTGTCATCATTTGTGGTTGTCTCAGACTCCCTTAGTGCTTTACAGGCTATACAGAAATTTGATACACCTCACCCCTTAGTCCTCCGTATCCAACTTTGGCTACGCCGCATCTCTACCAAGCATAAAGATATTGTTTTTTGTTGGGTCCCTGGTCATGTTGACGTACAGGGCAATGAACAGGCAGACACTGCTGCGCGGTCAGCAGTACATGACCTACCAGTTTCATACAGAGGTGTTCCATTTACGGACTATTTTGCTGCAATAGCTACCCATCTTCACACCCGTTGGCAACAACATTGGTCTACTCTACTCGGTAACAAACTTCAATCTATTAAACCGAATATAGGTTACTGGCCGTCTTCTTGTCACCAGTGTCGAGGTTGGGAGACTACTCTCTCCCGTCTTCGCATTGGCCATACTCGTCTTACTCATGGATATCTCATGGAGAGGCGTCTTGCTCCTCTCTGTGAGAATTGCCAAGCTCCATTATAAGTCAGCCACATTCTGTTGGACTGCCCACTTTATCAACGAGCACGCAGAATTTACCTCCATCGTCGTCTTCGCTCCGCTGCTCTCTCTTTACCTTCCCTTCTCACTGATGGACCCACCTTTCATCCGGACTCTCTCACTGACTTTTTGACAACAACTGGCTTCACAAACTCTGATGATACCTTCAGCCCTTTCTACCTCGATCTCTTGCTACCCTCTACCCCTGCACTATCCCCTGCCCCGCTGTTTTCTGTAACCTGCTGATCATCCCTCCTCCCTTCTGCCATCCAATACCCTCGCTTCCTTCCCTACCCTGCAGCGCTGTATAGCCCTTGTGGCTTAGCGCTTCTTTTTGATTATATTAATAATCAACAACCATTACAGGGGTCATCAGTGCACCTTAACATCAGCCATCACAGGGGGTTATCAACACACTTTAACATCAACAACCACCACAGGGGGGTCATCAACACACTTTAACATCAACAACCACCACAGGGGGGTCATCAACACACTTTAACATCAACAACCACCACAGGGGGGTCACCAACACACTTTAACATCAACAACCACCACAGGGGGGTCATCAACACACCTTAACATCAACAACCACCACAGGGGTCATCAACACACCTTAACATCAATAACCACCACAGGGGTCATCAATGCACCTTAACATCAACAACTATCACAGGGGTCATCAATGCAAATTAACATCAACAACCACCACAGGGGTCATCATCACACCTTAACACCAACAACCACCACAGGGGTCATCAATGCACCTTAACATCAACAATCACAGGGGTCATCAATGCACCTTAACATCAACAACCATCACAGGGGTCATCAATGCACCTTAACATCAACAACCATCACAGGAGTCATCAATGCACCTTAACATCAACAACCATCACAGGGGGCATCAACACACCTTAACATCAACAACCATCACAGTGGTCATCAACACACCTTAACATCAACAACTATCACAGGGGTCATCAATGCAAATTAACATCAACAACCACCACAGGGGTCATCATCACACCTTAACACCAACAACCACCACAGGGGTCATCAATGCACCTTAACATCAACAATCACAGGGGTCATCAATGCACCTTAACATCGACAACCACCACAGGGGGTCATCAATGCACCTTAACATTAACAACCACCACAGGGGGGTCATCAACACACCTTTACATCAACAACCACCACAGGGGATTATCAACACACCCAGGGCCAGATTACCGCATAGGCAAACTAGGCATTTGCCTAGGGCCCCCTGCATTTGGGGGCCCCGCGGTCCAAGGGGTTCAGGGGCTCATCCAAGACTGTGAACATGGTGCAAGTACAAAGGGGTCCCTACCTAAAAAGTTCAAGTGTTTGGAGAGTAAAATTGATTTTTAAAAATTAATCAAAACAAAAATAAATAATGAAATAAAATAAAATAAAAATAAATAAATCTAACCATAGACGGCAACACTCAACACGCCTTTGTTTACATCAGAACAGCTGTGTTTTCCCGCTAATGGGTGAGTATGGGAGATTCCTCTCCAATTTTCTGTAGTTTATATGATTTGATAGTCTTATGCATGATGCAATGATAACAATAATGGTCAGTGATTTATAAAGGGAATAATAGTGCTGTAGTGGTTATGCTGAATATAATAGGTACATGATGTCACTACTTTAATAGCCTAATCTAGTAATACTATGCTGTCTTGAGTTTATTCTCTTTAAAATACATGATTTAACAAGATAGTTATAATGGCTGTTGGTAAATGGTTTTGGTTGTCTTGATGTACTTTCCCTATTAAATTTAATCTAAATAGCCAGAATGTATTTAATTAGACCTTAAACAGGCTCACACCGACCCCCCCCCCACCCCCAAGCTGGAAGGGGTCGCTTCGCCTAGGGCCCGGAGACTTCTTAATCCGGCCCTGAACACACCTTAACATCAACAACCACCACAGGGGGTTATCACTGCACCTTAACATCAACAATCATCACAGGGGTCATCAATGCACCTTAACATCAACAACCATCACAGAGGACATCAATACACCTTAACATCAACAACCATCACAGGAGGCATCAACACACCTTAACATCAACAACCATCACAGTGGTCATCAACACACCTGAACATCGACAACCACCACAGGGGGTCATCAACACACCTTAACATCAGCAACCACCACAGGGGGCCATCAACACACCTTAACATCAACAATGACCACAGGGGGTCATCACTGCACCTTAACATCAACAACCACCACACGGGGTCATCAACACGCCTTAACCCTTTGAGGGTTTCGGCCATACTAGTACGGCTTATGACCCAGGGCTTTTGATGTACTAGTACGCCTAAATTCTAGCGCTCTCAAATCTAGTGAGAGAAAGCTGGTAGGCCTACATATGAAAGAATGGGTCTATGTGGTCAGTGTGTGCAGTATAAAAAAAAATCCTGCAGCACACAGTGCATAATGAGAAAAAAAAAATTTGACCGTGTTTTTGGAATAAAACACCGACTTTGCACTGTATTTTCATATGGTATTTATTGTTGTATTCTAGTTTTCTTGGTCTCATTTTATAGAATGGAAGACATATTACAGAAATTGAGATGATTTTGACTGGTCTTGCAATGAAAAGTACTTTGAAATTGAGCTCAAAGTAGCAGAAATGTTCGATTTTTACCAAAGTTCAAAAGTAAACAAATCATGTCAAGCGTCCAATACACGTCAACTGGTGAGTCTAATATTCTTTCACAAGTGCGCTGATATTATTTATACCATTTCTACACTAATGCAGTAGTCTGCATAACAGTAAATCTTATTTTTTTTGTAAGAATAAAAATTCAAAGTGGAAAGCCAAAGAAATATAAGAGGGGCCTGGGGATGTGACTAATGAACAGAGTAAATGTTATTTTAGTGCCAGGAATGTCTTTCTTGTTTATTCTGGACCCTATTTGGAAATTGGCATCTTTTGAAATTTGTATGAAATTGGCAAAATTGCTAAATTCTGACCACTGTATTGGATAGTTGAAATCAGTAAATGGGTGGTTTCTTGTACTCATTCAATAGAAAAAACGGAGTTCTAGAGAAATAGTTATGATTTTTGTCGACTAGTACACAGGAATTTGCCAAAAATAGGGCTCAAAGTGGGCAAAATCGCCGATGCGTAAACATCGTCGAGACCGCTAACTTCACAAGAGCATAATTCCGTAAGTTTTCCATCAAATTTCACACTTTTGGTGTCATTATGATCGAGAAAAGATTCTCTATCTTTTCATAAGAAAAAATAATTTTTTTTTTTTAAATTTGGCCGACCCTGAGAACGAGTCTCTGAGAGGACCTGTGGACCCTGAAAGGGTTAACATCAACAACTACCACAGGGGGTCATCAACACACCTTAACATCAATGACTACAGGGGGTCATCAACACACCTTAACATCAACAATGACTACAGGGGGTCATCAACACACCTTAACATCAATGACTACAGGGGGTCATCAACACACCTTAACATCAACAACTACCACAGGGGGTCATCAACACACCTTAACATCAACAATGACTACAGGGGGTCATCAACACACCTTAACATCAATGACTACAGGGGGTCATCAACACACCTTAACATTAACAACCACCACAGGGGGTCATCAACACACCTTAACATCAACAATGACTACAGGGGGTCATCAACACACCTTAACATCAATGACTACAGGGGGTCATCAACACACCTTAACATTAACAACCACCACAGGGGGTCATCAACACCCCTTAACATCAACAATCAGCACAGGGGGTCATCAACACACCTTAACATCAACAATCAGCACAGGGGGTCATCAACACTCCTTAACATCAACAATCAGCACAGGGGGCCATCAACACACCTTAACATCAACAATCAGCACAGGGGGCCATCAACACTCCTTAACATCAACAATCAGCACAGGGGGCCATCAACACTCCTTAACATCAACAATCAGCACAGGGGGTCATCAACACTCCTTAACATCAACAATCAGCACAGGGGGTCATCAACACTCCTTAACATCAACAATCAGCACAGGGGGCCATCAACACACCTTAACATCAACAATCAGCACAGGGGGCCATCAACACACCTTAACATCAACAATCAGCACAGGGGGTCATCAACACACCTTAACATCAACAATCAGCACAGGGGGTCATCAACACACCTTAACATCAACAATCAGCACAGGGGGCCATCAACACTCCTTAACATCAACAATCAGCACAGGGGGCCATCAACACACCTTAACATCAACAATCAGCAAGGGGGTCACCTTAACATCAACAATCAGCACAGGGGGCCATCAACACTCCTTAACATCAACAATCAGCACAGGGGGCCATCAACACACCTTAACATCAACAATCAGCACAGGGGGCCATCAACACTCCTTAACATCAACAATCAGCACAGGGGGTCATCAACACACCTTAACATCAACAACCACCACAGGGGGTCATCAACACCCCTTAACATCAACAAACAGCACAGGGGGTCATCAACACACCTCAACATCAACAACGACTACAGGCGGTCATCAACACACCTTAACATCAACGACTACAGGGGTCATCAACACACCTTAACATCAACAACGACTACAGGGGGTCATCAACACACCTTAACATCAACAACGACTACAGGGGGTCATCAACACACCTTAACATCAACAACCAGCACAGAGGGTCATCAACACACCTTAACATCAACAATGACTACAGGGGGTCATCAACACACCTTAACATCAACGACTACAGGGGGTCATCAACACACCTTAACATTAACAACCACCACAGGGGGTCATCAACACACCTTAACATCAACAACAACCACAGGGGGTCATCAACACACCTTAACATCAACGACTACAGGGGGTCATCAACACACCTTAACACCAACAACCACCACAGGGAGTCATCAACACTCCTTAACATCAACAATCAGCACAGGGGGCCATCAACACACCTTAACATCAACGACTACAGGGGGTCATCAACACACCTTAACATCAACAATCACCACAGGGGGTCATCAACACCCCTTAACATCAACAAACAGCACAGGGGGTCATCAACACACCTCAACATCAACAACGACTACAGGCGGTCATCAACACACCTTAACATCAACGACTACAGGGGTCATCAACACACCTTAACATCAACAACGACTACAGGGGGTCATCAACACACCTTAACATCAACAACGACTACAGGGGGTCATCAACACACCTTAACATCAACAATGACTACAGGGGTCATCAACACACCTTAACATCAACAACCAGCACAGGGGGTCATCAACACACCTTAACATCAACAATCAGAACAGGGGGTCATCAACACACCTCAACATCAACAATGACTACAGGGGTCATCAACACACCTTAACACCAACAACCACCACAGGGGGTCATCAACACACCTTAGCACCAACAACCACCACAGGGCATCATCAACGTACCTTAACATCAATATCCATCAATATGAGGCGCTCGAGGTGAGGGAACATCTTGTGCAGATGAACAGAGAAGAAGAACAAGGCATCCCGGTAGTAAGCGTTCTTCCTCCTGGTGAAGAACTCCTGGAGAACGTTCACTGACGACCTGATCTCTGCTGCCAGCGCCTCAGCAGACACATATGCCAGCTGCAACACAGGGACCGGGAGGTAGAGTGCGACAAGTGGATCAACTTTTGAGAGAGAAAACACACTGACTATACAGTGGACCCTCAACCAACACTATTAATTCGTTCCAGCGAGCTTATCTTTAGGCGAATTTATCGTTAGTCGAATTAATTTTCCCCATAAGAAATAATGGAAATCCAATTAATCCGTTCCAAACACCCAAAAGTATTACAATTTTTTTTTTTTTTTTCATGAAATATACATTTCCCTACAAAGAAAACAATGAGACATGCACAATAACTATATAAATAAATGTTAAAATGACACTTACCTTTATTGAAGAGTATTGATGAGTGATGAGACACTGTTTTTCTTGAACACTCTGGGATTTTCAGTGATACATGAGTAAAGGCTTCACTTTACAATCCCCACTAGCATTACAACATAACATATAAGTTAGCCTGTCTTTCACAGGCTTGTGTCCTGGGAGTGTCTTTTCCTCCTGAGTAATGTAGGTACTGTTTGACATTTTCTTCCAGAACAGGCCTGTTTCGTCACAATTGAACACTTGTTGGGGTTGGAATTGTTCAGCTTCAATATGCCTTATCACACTGTGTATGCCACTATGATTCTTAAATCTCTCAAACCAACCTTTGCTGGCCTTAAATTCACCAATATGAGCACTAGTTCCAGGTATTTTTTCCTGTTCACCTGGGTGTTAGTCAACTGGGGGACAAGATTAAGGACCCCAATGGAAATAAGTTAGATAGTCCTCAATGATGCACTGACTTTCTTGGGTTATCCTGGGTGGTTAACCCTCTGGGGTTAATTGTTTATCAGGTATTGTTTCTTGTTAAGCCACACCAACAATACTCTCTCCACATCTTTGAGTAGTACAACTGACGGTGATGCAGCAGCAGCTGAGGGTGGTACAACAGCAGCTGACGGTGGTACAGCAGCAACTGACGGTGGTGCAGCAGCAGCTGACCATGGTACGATAGTATTTCTCACCCTTTTTACCACAGGGTTGGCACTAGAAGCTTTCTTTGGGCCCAGGGTGGCTTATATAGCAGTTACATCCACTAAAAACAATGGAATAATACAAAATTTATCAAATATATACGTGGAACCATCCACCCTGGCTTGTAAACAATGACAGCAGGGCAGCTGAGGCGCTCAGGCTGTATGGAGAGATTCAGGACGAATCATGTTGGTCGAGTTTTTCATCATTGGTCGAGCCAAAATTTTTACATTCCAACGCTTCATTGGACGAATTTATCGTTAGACTATGTCTTCTTTGGCCAAGGGTCCACTGTAGTTGGATCAATAGCTCTTTTATATATATAAATAATCAGGTTATTTGACCTTATGGATATCTGTCATAGAGGTCAATGACCCAAAAGAAGAAATGCATTGACCATAGTTCTTTTGACAACTGTTTCATAAACAATAAATAATAACAGCAACAATAATAATACTAATAACAGCAAGAAAATAAAAATGAGAATAGCCTCTCCTCACTTAACAACGGAGTACTGTTAAGTGACTAACACCTGGGTGTTAGTCACTTTACGCCTGCTGACACTGCTCCCTGAGTAGTAAGTAGGTATCTGGATGTTAGCCGACTGGTGTGGGTCACATCCTAGGGACAAAATTAACCTAAGTTGCCAGAAATGCTCTGCATAAGCGGGGGCTTTCTCGGTAAACGAATTCGTGGCTGAGTGAGGAGCATACTAATGGTGGTGGGTTTATGTCAACCATCTTTGATATTGTTTTAATGTCACCTCTATATCATTTATAAAATTTTTAGAATATTTTCAAATGTTTATACAGTAGATTAGATTTTGCCACCTAAGTGGCTAGTTTATTGTGCACCCGATATCCATCCTGTGGAGGATAGTGCAAGACCATATCCATCCTGTGGAGGGTAGTGCAAGACCATATCCATCTTGTGGAGGGTAGTGCAAGACCATATCCATCCTGTGGAGGGTAGTGCAAGACCATATCCATCCTGTGGAGGGTAGTGCAAGACCATATCCATCCTGTGGAGGGTAGTGCAAGACCATATCCATCCTGTGGAGGATAGTGCAAGACCATATCCATCCTGTGGAGGGTAGTGCAAAACCATATCCATCTTGTGGAGGGTAGTGCAAGACCATATCCATCCTGTGGAGGGTAGTGCAAGACCATATCCATCTTGTGGAGGGTAGTGCAAGACCATATCCATCCTGTGGAGGGTAGTGCAAGACCATATCCATCCTGTGGAGGGTAGTGCAAGACCATATCCATCCTGTGGAGGGTAGTGCAAGACCATATCCATCCTGTGGAGGATAGTGCAAGACCATATCCATCCTGTGGAGGGTAGTGCAAGACCATATCCATCCTGTGGAGGGTAGTGCAAGACCATATCCATCCTGTGGAGGGTAGTGCAAGACCATATCCATCCTGTGGAGGATAGTGCAAGACCATATCCATCCTGTGGAGGATAGTGCAAGACCATATCCATCCTGTGGAGGGTAGTGCAAGACCATATGGATGCACAAAAGGCCTAGGAACTAGGCCCCAAAAGGGTTAACAGGTGTACATTTGGATTTAGATCTACAGTTTACTTATCTGTTACAAGCAAATTTAGGAAATTTGCTTAATATATCTGGTGTCTTATTTTCATTAATAAGATATTTTGACATGTCATATAGGTTATTATACAGTGGATCCCCGAGTTTTGTGATTAATCCATTCCAGAGAGTCTGATGAATGGTGAAATTCACGTCTGTCGAAACCATTTTCCCCATAAGAAATAATGGAAATTCAATTAATCCGTTTCAGACAACCATAGTACAGTGGACCCTCGACATTCGATACCAATCCGTTCCTGAGAGATATCGAATGTCGAAAATATCGAAAGTTGAATTAATTTTCCCCATAAGAAATAATGGAAATCAAATTAATCCGTGCAAGACACCCAAAAGTATGAAAAAAAAAAATTACCACATGAAATATTAAATTTAATGCAATAGAATAATTACAATAACAATAATAACAATAGAATAATCACAATAGAATAATTGACACTTACCTTTAATGAAGATCTGGTGATGATTGATGGGATGGGAGGAGGGGAGAGTGTCGAAGTTGTTACTGTTTAGAATGGGAATCCCCTTCCATTAGGACTTGAGGTAGCAAGTCCTTTACTGGGGTTACTTCCCTTCTTCTTTTAATGCCACTAGGACCAGCTTGAGAGTCACTGGACCTCTGTTGCCGTTCCTTTAAGATTTGTCTAAAATGGGCCATAACATTGTCATTGTAATAGTCACCAGCACGGCTTGCAGTAGCTGTGTTAGGGTGATTTTCATCCATAAAGGTTTGCAGTTCAACCCACTTTGCACACATTTCCTTAATTTTTGAAGTAGGCACAATGGATTCCACAACTGGCATAGGCTTCTCAGGGTTAGCCCCAAACCCTTCAAAATCGTTCTTAATTTCCATACTAATTCTCACCCTTTTTACCACAGGGTTGGCACCAGAAGCTTTCTTGGGGCCCATGGTGACTTATTTTGCAGAAACAAGCACCAAAAACAGTGATAATATGGATAATATGGAATGTACCGAATGTATCCTTAGATGCGCGCACACTGGCTGGCTTGTAAACACTGGCACACTCGGGGCAGTTCAGGCCACACGTGGACACGTCTCGTACGAATCGAATTGAATGTCGGGTTTTCCATCGAATGTCGAGGCAAAATTTTTGCGTTAAAATGCATCGAATGTCGGATTTATCGAATGTCGATAAGGGATTATGTATACCCCTGCAGAGGATGGAGGCTTGTCCTGTCTACTACTGGTGATGTCCTTGATGGTCGTGGTTGTGGAGGTAGATACTTGGAATGATGTATTGGAAAAGATGTTGGAAACATGTTTGGCAATGGAGTTGGTGGGGAGGACTATGTTTCCAACAACCTTTCCAATACATCATTCCAAGTATCTACCTCCACAACCACGACCATCAAGGACATCACCAGTAGTAGACAGGACAAGCCTCCATCCTCTGCAGGGGTATACATAATCCCTTGTAATGACTGCAACAAATTACATGTGGGCGAAACATCAAGAGACCTCCAAACACGTATTTCAGAACACCAATATGCAAGCAGGACTGACGATACAAGGAATGCCTGTGTACAACATCGCAATTCACACAACCATTTAATTAACTACAGAAACTCAAGACTTATCGCCACAGAAGACAACACTCAATACCGAAGAATCCTGGAATCATCGCTTATCTCTATAACCAACAATTTCAACCAGAACAACGGCTTCTATAACATAGCTGAACCACTCGCCAAGAAACTTCTTCATCGCTATCCCACATAAGAACATAGAACACTGCAGAAGGTCTACTCACAACTTGTCCAATACCCCTGCCAAGCTACCCAAGACTCTATAACTCCACCCGGTTGATCATCAGATGCAGCATTCTCCACCTGACCTCAACATTCTGAACATGACTATAAATACTCCCGTACCTTCCACCCCAGGTAGATCTGTGTGTGACTTGAAAAAGCCCACTGTGTGGGTGAAACGTTGTCAATAAAGGATCACATTATACTGCATATGTGTTTATATTTCCACTGTGTCGGTATTTGATACCATTTATTTCCAGGACCTACATTACTCAGGAGGAAAAGGCACTCCCAGGACATAAGCCTATGAAAGACAGGCTTACTCTTCTGATGTGTGCTAATGCTAGTGGTGACTGCAAAGTGAAGCCTTTATTGGTGTATCACTCTGAAACTCCCAGAGCGTTCAGGCAAAACAATGTCCTGAAGGCTAATTTGTGTGTGATGTGGAGGGCAAACAGAAAGGCATGGGTCACTAGGGACTTTTTCTATGACTGGTTACACCATGCATTTGCCACCACTGTGAAAATTTACCTAATGGAAAAGAAACTGGACCTTAAGTGCCTCCTGGTATTAGACAGTGCTCCTGGTCATCCTTCAGACTTGGCAGAGCGACTTTCTAGGGACATGAGCTTCATTAAGGTGAAGTTTTTGCCTCCTAATATCACTCCTCTCCTGCAGCCCATGGACCAGCAGGTCATTTCTAACTTCAAAAAACTCTACACAAAAGCTGTGTTTCAAAAGTGTTTTGAAGTGACCTCAGACACTTGATTGACTCTAAGAGAGTTTTGGAAAGATCACTTTAGTATCCTCAGTTTGGGGAGGGAGTGACGAAGAGGACCTTGAACTCTGCTTGGAAGAAACTGTGGCCACAATGTGTAGAAGAAAGGGATTTTGAAGGGTTTGGGGCTAACCCTGAGAAGCATATGCCAGTTGAGGAATCCACTGTGGCATTGGGAAGTCCTTGAGGTTGGAGGTTAGTGAGGAGGATGTGGAAGAGTTGGTGGAGGAGGACAATGAAGAACTAATCACTGAAGAGCTGCAAGATCATCTTCAACAGCAAGAGGCCACACCTAAGGAAACTGGTTCAGAGGAGGGGAGAGAGAAATTGAGGAAGTTGCCTACTTCAAAAATTAAGGAAATGTGTGCAAAGTGGGTTGAACTGCAAACCTTTATGGATGAAAATCACCCCAACACAGCTATTGCAAACCGTGCTGGTGACTATTACAATGACAATGTTATGGCCCATTTTAGGAAAGTCTTAAAGGAATGGGAGGTACAGAGCTCTATGGACAGATTTGTTGTGTGACAGAGGTCAAGTGACTCTCAAGCTGGTCCTAGTGGCATTAAAAGAAGAAGGGAAGTAACCCCGGAAAAGGACTTGACACCTCAAGTCCTAATGAAAGGGGATTCCCCTTCTAAACACTAACACTCTCTCTCCCCTCCTCCCATCCCATCAATCATCACCAGATCTTCAATAAAGGTAAGTGTCATGTATTATATTCTTAGTAGAGTATTAACTGTGCATGTCTTCTTAAGTTTGTGTGTATTAAAATTAATAATTCATGTGGCAAAAAATTTTTTTTTTCATACTTTGTGGTGTCTTGCACGGAGTTTAGTTAGTTAGTTTAATATGTTTATTATGCACCCCATACCCATCCTGTGGGCGGTAGTTAAAAGATTACAGAGGTACATAATTGGTCCAGGGACTGGACTCCAAAGTTTTGAATGCTGAGCAAGTTACAGAGGTGATGAACTCACAATTTACAAAGGTAATGAACTCACAATTTACAAAGGTAATGAACTCCAGGTAGGTCTAGTCACAATCATGGCAAGTTACAAAGGTATTTACAGATTATAGAGGTACACAATGGGTCCAGGGACTGGGCCCCAAAGTTTGGATGGCTGAACTAGGTACAAGGTAATGAACTCACAAGTTACAAAGGTAATGAATACTATAAGAATGGTTACTTACGTTTATACATGGCTAAAATCATGAACAAATTATAGAGTAATGAGCAATTCACACTTCCACACCCGGTCACAACTGTAGTGAGTTATTGGTGCAAATATTGATTGTTGAGTCACACACACACACACACACACACACACACACATATACAAATTCATACACACACACACATAAGCACACACACACACACACACACACACACACACACACACACACACACACACACACACACACACACACACACACACACACATACACAAACTCATACACACACATGCACACACTCTCATACACACACACACACACACACACACACCCACTCATACACACACACACACACTCATACACATACACACGCACACACACACAGGAGCTTGGACTCGACCCCTGCAATCTCAACTAGGTGATTGCACACACATACATACACAAACATACATACACACACACACACACACACACACACACACACACACACACACACACACACACACACACACACACACACACACACACACACACAAGAAATGATCAGGAGGTATGTGAGGAGCTGAACAGGAGATTTAATTAAGTTTTTACAGTAGAGACAGGAAGGGCTGTGGGAAGACAGAACAGAAGGGAACATCAAGAGGGAATATACCAACAAGTGTTGGATGACATACGAACAACTGAGGAGGAGGAGGTGAAGAAGCTCTTAAGTGACCTTGACACCTCAAAGGCGATGGGACCGGACAACATCTCCCCATGGGTCCTTAGAGAAGGAGCAGAGATGCTGTGTGTGCCTCTAACCACAATCTTCAACACATCCCTTGAAACTGGGCAACTACCTGAGAAATGGAAGACAGCTAATGTAGTCCCCATATTTAAGAAAGGAAACAGAAACGAGGCACTAAACTACAGACCTGTGTCTCTGACATGTATCGTGTGCAAAGTCATGGAGAAGATTATCAGGAGCAGAGTGGTCGAACACCTGGAAAGGAACAAGATTATAAATGAAAACCAGCATGGGTTCATGGAAGGCAAATCTTGTATCACAAACCTCCTGGAGTTTTATGACAAGGTAACAGAAGTAAGACACGAGAGAGAGGGTTGGGTAGATTGCGTTTTCCTAGACTGCAGGAAGGCCTTTGACACAGTTCCCCACAAGAGATTAGTGCAGAAGCTGGAGGATCAGGCACACGTAAAAGGAAGGGCACTGCAATGGATAAGGGAATACCTGACAGGGAGGCAGCAACGAGTCATGGTACGTGAAGAGGTATCACAGTGGGCGCCTGTTACGAGCGGGGTCCCACAGGGGTCAGTTCTAGGACCAGTGCTATTTTTGATATATGTGAACGACATGATGGAAGGAATAGACTCTGAAGTGTCCCTGTTCGCAGATGACGTGAAGTTGATGAGAAGAATTAAATCGGACGAGGATGAGGCAGGACTGCAAAGAGACCTGGAGAGGCTGGACATGTGGTCCAGTAACTGGCTTCTCGAATTCAATCCAGCCAAATGCAAAGTCATGAAGATTGGGGAGGGGCAAAGAAGACCACAGACAGAGTATAGGCTAGGTGGACAAAGACTACAGACCTCACTCAGGGAGAAAGACCTTGGGGTGACCATAACACCGAGCACATCACCGGAGGCACACATCAACCAAATAACCGCTGCAGCATACGGGCACCTGGCAAACCTGAGAATAGCGTTCCGATACCTTAATAAGGAATCGTTCAAGACACTGTACACTGTGTATGTTAGGCCCATACTGGAGTATGCAGCACCAGTCTGGAACCCACACCTGGTCAAGCACGTCAAGAAGTTAGAGAAAGTACAAAGGTTTGCAACAAGGCTAGTCCCAGAGCTCAAGGGAATGTCGTACGAGGAAAGGTTAAGGGAAATCGGACTGACGACACTGGAGGACAGAAGGGTCAGGGAAGACATGATAACGACATACAAGATACTGCGGGGAATAGACAAGGTGGACAGAGATAGGATGTTCCAGAGAGGGGACACAGGGACAAGGGGTCACAACTGGAAGCTGAAGACTCAGACGAGTCACAGGGACGTTAGGAAGTATTTCTTCAGTCATAGAGTTGTCAGCAAGTGGAATAGCCTAGCAAGTGAAGTAGTGGAGGCAGGAACCATACATAGTTTTAAGAAGAGGTATGACAAAGCTCAGGAAGCAGAGAGAGAGAGGATCCAGTAGCGATCAGTGAAGAGGCGGGGCCAGGAGCTGAGTCTCGACCCCTGCAACCACAATTAGGTGAGTACAATTAGGTGAGTACACACACACACACACACACACACACACACACACACACACACACACACACACACCGTGTACGTTAGGCCCATATTGGAGCATGCGGCACCAGTTTGGAACCCACACCTAGCCAAGCACGTAAAGAAACTAGAGAAAGTGCAAAGGTTTGCAACAAGACTAGTCCCAGAGCTAAGAGGTATGTCCTACGAGGAGAGGTTAAGGGAAATCAACCTGACGACACTGGAGGACAGGAGAGATAGGGGGGACATGATAACGACATACAAAATACTGAGAGGAATTGACAAGGTGGACAAAGACAGGATGTTCCAGAGATTGGACACAGTAACAAGGGGACACAGTTGGAAGCTGAAGACACAGATGAATCACAGGGATGTTAGGAAGTATTTCTTCAGCCACAGAGTAGTCAGTAAGTGGAATAGTTTGGGAAGTGATGTAGTGGAGGCAGGATCCATACATAGCTTTAAGCAGAGGTATGATAAAGCTCACGGCTCAGGGAGAGTGACCTAGTAGCGATCAGTGAAGAGGCGGGGCCAGGAGCTCGTACTCGACCCCTGCAACCTCAACTAGGTGAGTACACACACACACACACACACACACACACACACAACCACACACACACACACACATACACACACAAAATACTGAGAGGAATTGACAAGGTGGACAAAGACAGGATGTTCCAGAGATTGGACACAGTAACAAGGGGACACAGTTGGAAGTTGAAGACACAGATGAATCACAGGGATGTTAGGAAGTATTTCTTCAGCCACAGAGTAGTCAGTAAGTGGAATAGTTTGAAGCGATGTAGTGGAGGCAGGATCCATACATAGCTTTAAGCAGAGGTATGATAAAGCTCACGGTTCAGGGGGAGTGACCTAGTAGCGATCAGTGAAGAGGCGGGGCCAGGAGCTCGGACTCGATCCCCGCAACCTCAACTAGGTGAGTACACACACACACACACACACACACACACACACACACACACACACACACACACACACACACACTTTAGTTTAATATCTTTATTATGCACCCCATACCCATCCTGTGGGTGGTAGTCAAAAGATTACAAAGGTACATAATGGGTCCAGTGACTGGACCCCAAAGTTATGATAGCTGAACTAGTTACAAAGGTAATGAACTCCAGGTAGAACTGGTCACAATCATGGCAAGTTACAGAGGTAATGAACTCCAGGTAGATCTGGTCACAATCATGGCAAGTTACAGAGGTAATGTATCAGCTTCACTCCTATACATGGTTACAGTCATGAACAAATTACAAAGTAATGAGTCACTGATACGTCCATACCTGGTCACAATTGTAATGAGTTATAAATACAAATATTAAGTGGATCATACATCCACACTAGCGCGTGCGCACACATACACACACGAGGGCACACGCACGAACATGTGCACACGAGCGTACAAATATATGCATACACACAAGAACGCACACCCACACACACACACACACACCCACACACACACACACACACCCACACTAAGTGCAACAGAGAATGGAAAAGGTACAGGAGGCATAGGACCCAGGAAAACAAGGAGATTAGTAGAAGAGCCAGAAACGAGTATGCGCAGATAAGGAGGGAGGCCCAGCGACAGTATGAAAACGACATAGCATCGAAAGTCAAATCTGACCCGAAACTGCTGTATAGCCACATTAGGAGGAAGACAACAGTCAAGGACCAGGTGATAAGGCTGAGGAAAGAAGGTGGAGAACTCACAAGAAACGATCAAGAGGTATGTGAGGAGCTCAACACGAGATTTAAGGAAGTATTTACAGTAGAGACAGGAAGGACTCTGGGGGGACAGACCAGATGGGGACACCAACAAGGAATACACCAACAAGTGTTGGACGACATACATACAGATGAGGAGGAGGTGAAGAAACTGCTAAGGGACATCGATACCTCAAAGGCAATGGGACCGGACAACATCTCTCCGTGGGTCCTTAGAGAGGGAGCAGATATGTTGTGCGTACCACTTACCACAATCTTCAACACATCCCTGGAAACTGGGCAACTACCTGAGGTATGGAAGACGGCAAATGTAGTTCCCATTTTCAAAAAAGGAGACAGAAAAGACGCACTAAACTATAGACCTGTGTCATTGACGTGTATAGTATGCAAAATTATGGAGAAGATTATCAGGAGGAGAGTGGTGGAGCACCTGGAACGGAACAGGAGTATAAATGCCAACCAGCACGGATTCACGGAAGGCAAATCCTGTGTCACAAACCTTCTGGAGTTTTATGATAAAATAACAGAAGTAAGACAAGAGAGAGAGGGGTGGGTTGATTGCATCTTCTTGGACTGCAAGAAGGCCTTTGACACAGTTCCTCACAAGAGATTAGTGCAGAAGCTAGAGCATCAGGCGCATATAACAGGAAGGGCACTGCAATGGATCAGAGAATACCTGACAGGGAGGCAACAACGAGTCATGGTACGTAATGATGTATCACAGTGGGCACCTGTGACGAGCGGGGTCCCACAGGGGTCGGTCCTAGGACCAGTGCTATTTTTGGTATATGTGAACGACATGACGGAAGGGTTAGACTCAGAAGTGTCCCTGTTTGCAGATGATGTGAAGTTAATGAGGAGAATTAAATCTGATGAGGACCAGGCAGGACTTCAAAGAGACCTGGACAGACTGGACACCTGGTCCAGCAAATGGCTTCTCGAATTTAATCCTGCCAAATGCAAAGTCATGAAGATAGGGGAAGGGCACAGAAGACCACAGACAGAGTATAGGCTAGGTGGCCAAAGACTGCAAACCTCACTCAAGGAGAAAGATCTTGGGGTGAGTATAACACCGAGCATGTCTCCGGAAGCACACATCAATCAGATAACTGCTGCAGCATATGGGCGCCTGGCAAACCTGAGAACAGCATTCCGATACCTTAGTAAGGAATCATTCAAGACACTGTACACCGTGTATGTCAGGCCCATACTGGAGTATGCAGCACCTGTTTGGAACCCGCACTTGATAAAGCACGTCAAGAAACTAGAGAAAGTACAAAGGTTTGCAACAAGGTTAGTTCCAGAGCTAAGGGGAATGTCCTATGAAGAAAGACTAAGGGAAATCGGCCTGACGACACTGGAGGACAGGAGGGTCAGGAATAGACAAGGTGGACAAGGACAGGATGTTCCAGGGAGGGGACACAGAAACAAGAGGCCACAATTGGAAGTTGAAGACACAAATGAGTCAGAGAGATAGTAGGAAGTATTTCTTCAGTCATAGAGTTGTAAGGCAGTGGAATAGCCTAGAAAATGACGTAGTGGAGGCAGGAACCATACACAGTTTTAAGACGAGGTTTGATAAAGCTCATGGAGCGGGGAGAGAGAGGGCCTAGTAGCAACCGGTGAAGAGGCGGGGCCAGGAGCTAGGACTCGACCCCTGCAACCACAAATAGGTGAGTACAAATAGGTGAGTACACACACACCCACACCCACACACCAACACCCACACACACACCCTCACACACACCCACACACACCCACCTACCCACCCACCCACACACACACACCCTCACACACACCCACACACACCCACCCACACACACCCACACCCACACACACACACACCCACACACACACACCCACACACCAACACCCACACACCCACCCACCCATACACCCACACACACCCACCCACCCACAACACACACACACACAAACACACACACAACACACACACACACACACCCACACCAACACACCCACCCACCCATACACATACACACACCCACCCACACACAACACACACACACACACACGGTAATGCATTATTTACAGCTAGCAAAGTCAGGGTATTTCTCCAGAATGGTCTGTAATATACCACTGTGGATAAAATACTTTGCCATTTCTTGAACATTTCTGAGTGAGTTGTTTCTAAATTCATTAATTTTATCGCACTCCAGTACATAATGACGCAGGGTGTGACAATAGTCCATCTGGCAAAGTTTACATTTCGTTTGGTCTACATCTGGTGGTGGTGATTTAACCTGCCATAGATACTTGTAACCCAGCCGGAGCCGGGCGGTAGTGACATCCAAGAGTCTGCTTATCTTGTTGGATGCACCATAGACATGTGGCTCAATATCCCTTACTAGCTGCTTGTGTAAAACATTCGAAAGGATGATTCTTAATCGTCTTATGCACAGAATTAAGGAATTCTTGTCTCCCCAGTTGCATGGCTTCATGCATGGAAGGAGTGTGCATCATTGCATTACCACCTTTCTCACTCTGCACACTGACAGCTCATACACTACGTTCCTTGACCTTAAATCCGCTTTTGATGTAGCCAACCGACATGTAATCATTAGTGAACTTGCCAGAATGGATGTTGGAGGATGGCTTCTCCGCTGGATTAAAGGTTACCTGTCCAACAGAAAGTCATCTGTGTTGTTCCAGGGACAAAGAAGTGTAACTAAAGATTTTGAATTAGGAACCCCACAGGGAGGTGTGCTTAGTCCCACCCTTTTCAACAATCTGATTAATGCCTTACTTAATGCCATGCCTAGCCAGCCCCATCATTATATGGTTAGTTTTGCTGATGACATAATGATTCACACCACCGGATTCTCCAACACCCAAAACATTCTTAATCATGTACTAGCCTCGTGGCAGGACCTGGGGTTAATAATCTCAGGGGATAAAACAAAAATACTCAACAGGCGTCCTCCTCGGCAGAGAGGCACAGTTCGTCAGATCCAGTTGCATGATGGGTCTCTTCTAGAATATGTAAGCAGATACAGGTATCTAGGCTTTGAGGTTCCACTACTTGGACCGGTTGTAACGAGACTTTGTCGCCAATACAAAGAAAGGCTGAGAGTACTTAGAGTTGTGGCTGGGTTTCACCCCAGGTATGGTGCTAATGTTAAAATTGTGAAAATGATGTATCTTGCTTATATTAGATCATTGGTTGATTATGCGGCGCCACTACTTGCACTCGTGTCTGACTGGAAGCTTGGAGGGCTGGAAAAACTGCAGAACGAAGCAATGAGGATCATCCTAGGATGCCCTCGTACTGCCAAAATTTTAAATATGCGGAAAGAACTTAATATTCCAAGCATTAGAGATCGTGTTACTGAAAGAAATATCCTTATTGGGGTCAATATGCTCAGGCAAGCCCATTCAAACCCCTGCACAGAAGCCCTCCAAACTTTCCTCAGCACTGGTGAACATCCTTCCAGATGGATCAAAAAACTGGAACCGACCTCTGCATGAACCAGCTACATGATCTATATCAAGTTAGACAACAGAGACATTTCCCTGCTCCATGGGATATTACCCCATTCTTGTTTGTTCATTATTTGCTATTAAACTACAGTATAAAAAAGTCAACCCATGCATGACTGCATATTGCAATGGCTATTTGGACAGGTATTGGATAGTGACATTATGTGTTTACTCTTGAATACAGCAAAGAATCAAACATTTTTGCTACTGCTAATAATAACAATAGTAATAATAATAATAATAATAATAAATAATAATAAATATGATGGAACTGAAGAAGGAAATTGTACAAAAATATGAGGGAGTGGTTTACCTGGACCTGGATTTTACCTGGAGAGAGTTCTGGGGATTAATGCCCCCGTGGCCCGGTCTGTGACCAGGCCTCCTGGTGGATCAGAGCCTGATCAACCAGGCTGTTACTGCTGGCTGCACGCAATCCAACGTACGAGCCACAGCCCAGCTAGTCAGGTACCGACTTTGGGCGTTTGTCCAGTGCCAGCTTGAAGACAGCCAGGGGTCTATTGGTAACCCCCTTATGTATGCTGGGAGGCAGTTGAACAGTATCGGGCCCCTGACACTCATTGTGTTGTCTCTTAACGTGCTAGTGACACCCCTGCTTTTCATTGGGGGGATGTTGCATTGTCTGCCGAGTCTTTTGCTTTCGTTGTGAGTGATTTTCGTGTGCAAGTTCGGTACTAGTCCCACTAGGATTTTCCAGGTGTATATAATCATGTATCTCTCCCTCCTGCATTCCAGGGAATACAGGTTCAGGAACCTCAAGCGCTCCCAGTAATTGAGGTGTTTTATCTCCGTTATGCGTGCCGTGAAAGTTCTCTGTACATTTTCTAGGTCAGCAATTTCACCTGCCTTGAAAGGTGCTGTTAGTGTGCAGCAATATTCCAGCCTAGATAGAACAAGTGACCTGAAGAGTGTCATCATGGGCTTGGCATCCCTAGTTTTGAAGGTTCTCATTATCCATCCTGTCATTTTTCTAGCAGATGCGATTGATACAATGTTATGGTCCTTGAAGGTGAGATCCTCCGACATGATCACTCCCAGGTCTTTGACGTTGGTGTTTCGCTCTATTTTGTGGCCAGAATTTGTTTTGTACTCTGATGAAGATTTAATTTCCTCGTGTTTACCATTATTTTTTTTTTATTTTTTATTAGCACACTGGCCGATTCCCACGAAGGCAGGGTGGTCCACCAAGGCAGGGTGGTCCACCAAGGCAGGGTGACCCACCAAGGCAGGGGGATCCACCAAGGCAGGGTGACCCACCAAGGCAGGGTGACCCACCAAGGCAGGGTGGTCCACCAAGGCAGGGTGGTCCACCAAGGCAGGGTGGCCCACCAAGGCAGGGTGACTCACCAAGGCAGGGGGGTCCACCAAGGCAGGGTGACCCACCAAGGCAGGGTGACCCATCAAGGCAGGGTGGCCCACCAAGGCAGGGTGGCCCACCAAGGCAGGGTGGCCCTCCAAGGCAGGGTGACCCACCAAGGCAGGGTGACCCACCAAGGCAGGGTGACCCACCAAGGCAGGGTGACCTACCAAGGCAGGGTGAACCACCAAGGCAGGGTGGTCCACCAAGGCAGGGTGGTCCACCAAGGCAGGGTGACCCACCAAGGCAGGGTGACCCACCAAGGCAGGGTGACCCACCAAGGCAGGATGACCCACCAAGGCAGGGTGACCCATCAAGGCAGGGTGACCCACCAAGGCAGGGTGACCCACCAAGGCAGGGTGACCCACCAAGACAGGGTGACTCACCAAGGCAGGGTGACCCACCAAGGCAGGGTGACCCACCAAGGCAGGGTGACCCACCAAGGCAGGGTGACCCACCAAGGCAGGGTGGCCCGAAAAAGAAAAACTTTCACCATCATTCACTCCATCACTGTCTTGCCAGAAGGGTGCTTTACACTACAGTTTTTAAACTGCAACATTAACACCCCTCCTTCAGAGTGCAGGCACTGTACTTCCCATCTCCAGGACTCAAGTCCTGCCTGCCGGTTTCCCTGAATCCCTTCATAAATATTACTTTGCTCATACTCCAACAGCACGTCAAGTATTAAAAACCATTTGTCTCCATTCACTCCTATCAAACACGCTCATGCATGCCCGCTGGAAGTCCAAGCCCCTCGCACACAAAACCTCCCTTACCCCCTCCCTCCAACCTTTCCTAGGCCGACCCCTACCCCGCCTTCCTTCCACTACAGACTGATACACTCTTCAAGTCATTCTGTTTCGTTCCATTCTCTCTACTTGTCCGAACCACCTCAACAACCCCTCCTCAGCCCTCTGGACAACAGTTTTGGCAATCCCGCACCACCTCCTAACTTCCAAACTATGAATTCTCTGCATTATATTCACACCACACATTGTCCTCAGACATGATATCTCCACTGCCTCCAGCCTTCTCCTCGTTGCAACATTCATCACCCATGCTTCACACCCATATAAGAGCATTGGTAAAACTATACTCTCATACATTCCCCTCTTTGCCTCCAAGGACAAAGTTCTTCGTCTCCACAGACTCCTAAGTGCACCGCTTACCCTTTTCCCCTCATCAATTCTATGATTCACCTCATCTTTCATAGACCCATCCGCTGACACGTCCACTCCTAAATATCTGAATACATTCACCTCCTCCATACTCTCTCCCTCCAATCTGATATCGAATCTTTCATCACCTAATCTTTTTGTTATCCTCATAACCTTACTCTTTCCTGTATTCACTTTTAATTTTCTTCTTTTACATACCCTACCAAATTCATCCACCAACCTCTGCAACTTCTCTTCAGAATCACCCAAGAGCACAGTGTCATCAGCAAAGAGCAACTGTGACAACTCCCACTTTGTGTGTGATCCTTAATCTTTTAACTCCATGCCTCTTGCCAAGATCCAAGCATTTACATCTCTTACAACCCCATCTATAAATATATTAACCAACCACGGTGACATCATACATCCTTGTCTAAGGCCTACTTTTACTGGGAAATAATCTCCCTCTTTCTTACATACTCTTAACTTGAGCCTCACTATCCTCGTAAAAACTCTTCACTGCTTTCAGTAACCTACCTCCTATACCATACACCTGCAACATCTGCCACATTGCCCCCCTATCCACCCTGTCATACGCCTTTTCCAAATCCATAAATGCACACAAAAACCTCTTTAGCCTTATCTAAATACTGTTCACTTATATGTTTCACTGTAAACACCTGGTCCACACACCCCCTACCTTTCCTAAAGCCTCCTTGTTCATCTCCTATCCTACTCTCTGTCTTACTCTTAATTCTTTCAATAATAACTCTACCATACACTTTACCAGGTATACTCAACAGACTGATCCCCCTATAATTTCTGCACTCTCTTTTGTCCCCTTTGCCTTTATACAAAGGAACTATGCATGCTCTCTGCCAATCCCTAGGTACCTTACCCTCTTCCATACATTTATTAAATAATAGCACCAACCACTCCAAAACTATATCCCCACCTGCTTTTAACATTTCTATCTTTATCCCATCAATCCCAGCTGTCTTACCCCCTTTCATTTTACCTACTGCCCCATGCAATTCCCCCACACTCACAACTGGCTCTTCCTCACTCCTACAAGATGTTATTCCTCCTTGCCCTATACACGAAATTCCGGCTTCCCTATCTTCATCAACATTTAACAATTCCTCAAAATATTCCCTCCATCTTCCCAATACCTCTAACTCTCCATTTAATAACTCTCCTCTCCTATTTTTAACTGACACATCCATTTGCTCTCTAGGCTTCCTTAACATGTTAATCTCACTCCAAAACTTTTTCTTATTTTCAACAAAATTTGTTGATAACATCTCACCCACTCTCTCATTTGCTCTCTTTTTATATTGCTTCACCACTCTCTTAACCTCTCAGTTTTTCTCCATATACTCTTCCCTCCTTGCATCACTTTTACTATGTAAAAACTTCTCATATGCTAACTTTTTCTCCCTTACTACTCTCTTTACATCATCATTCCACCAATCGCTCCTTTTCCCTCCCGCACCCACTTTCCTGTAACCACAAACTTCTGCTGAACACTCTAACACTACATTTTTAAACCTACCCCATACCTCTTCGACCCTATTGCCTATGCTCTCATTAGCCCATCTATCCTCCAATAGCTGTTTATATCTTACCCTAACTGCCTCCTCTTTTAGTTTATAAACCTTCACCTCTCTCTTCCCTGATGCTTCTATTCTCCTTGTATCCCATCTACCTTTTACTCTCGGTGTAGCTACAACTAAAAAGTGATCTAATATATCTGTGGCCCCTCTATAAACATGTACATCCTGAAGTCTACTCAACAGTCTTTTATCTACTAATACATAATCCAACAAACTAATTGTAATTGAAATTTCTCATCGTTGAACTTCATACTGTTTTCTGCAGCCCACTGAAAGATTTGGTTGATGTCCGCCTGGAGCCTTGCAGTGTCTGCAATGGAAGACACTGTCATGCAGATTCGGGTGTCATCTGCTAAGGAAGACACGGTGCTGTGGCTGACATCCTTGTCTATGTCAGATATGAGGATGAGAAACAAGATGGGAGCGAGTACTGTGCCTTTTGGAACAGAGCTTTTCACTGTAGCCGCCTCAGACTTTACTCTCTTGACTACTACTCTTTGTGTTCTGTTTGTGAGGAAATTATAGATCCATCTACCAACTTTTCCTGTTATTCCTTTAGCACGCATTTTGTGCTCTATTACACCATGGTCACACTTGTCGAAGGCTTTTGCAAAGTCTGTATATATTGCATCTGCATTCTTTTAGTCTTCTAGTGCATCTAGGACCTTGTCGTAGTGATCCAGTAGCTGAGACAGACAGGAATGACCTGCTCTAAACCCATGTTGCCCTGGGTTGTGTAATTGATGGGTATCTAGGTGGGTGGCGATCTTGCTTCTTAGGACCCTTTCAAGGATTTTTATATGGGATGTTAGTGCTTTCGGTCTGTATTTCTTTGCTATTGCTTTACTGCCCCCTTTGTGGAGTGGGGCTATGTCTGTTGTTTTTAGTAACTGTGGGACGACCCCCGTGTCCATGCACCCTCTCCATAGGATGGTAAAAGCTCGTGATAGGGGCTTCTTGCAGTTCTTGATGAACATGGAGTTCCATGAGTCTGGCCCTGAGGCAGAGTGCATGGCCATGTCATTTATCGCCTGTTCGAAGTCATTTGGCATCAGGATAACATCAGATAGGTTATTTACTATTTTTTTTATTATCACACTGGCCGATTCCCACCAAGGCAGGGTGGCCCGAAAAAGAAAAACTTTCACCATCATTCACTTCATCACTGTCTTGCCAGAAGGGTGCTTTACACTACAGTTTTTAAACTGCAACATTAACACCCCTCCTTCAGAGTGCAGGCACTGTACTTCCCATCTCCAGGACTCAAGTCCGGCCTGCCAGTTTCCCTGAACCCCTTCATAAATGTTACTTTGCTTGTGTTTACCTGGAGTTTACCTGGAGAGAGTTCCGGGGGTCAACGCCCCCGCGGCCCGGTCTGTGACCAGGCCTCCTGGTGGATCAGAGCCTGATCAACCAGGCTGTTGCTGCTGGCTGCACGCAAACCAACGTACGAGCCACAGCCCGGCTGGTCAAGAACCGACTTTAGGCGCTTGTCCAGTGCCAGCTTGAAGACTGCCAGGGGTCTGTTGGTAATCCCCCTTATGTATGCTGGGAGGCAGTTGAACAGTCTCGGGCCCCTGACACTTATTGTATGGTCTCTTAACATGCTAGTGACACCCCTGCTTTTCATTGGGGGAATGTTGCATCGTCTGCCAAGTCTTTTGCTTTCGTAGTGAGTGATTTTCGTGTGCAAGTTCGGTACTAGTCGCACTAGGATTTTCCAGGTGTATATAATCATGTATCTCTCCCACCTGCGTTCCAGGGAATACAGGTTTAGGAACCTCAAGCGCTCCCAGTAATTGAGGTGTTTTATCTCCGTTGTGTGTGCCGTGAAGGTTCTCTGCACATTTTCTAGGTCAGCAATTTCACCTGCCTTGAAAGGTGCTGTTAGTGTGCAGCAATATTCCAGCCTAGATGGAACAAGTAACCTGAAGAGTGTCATCATGGGCTTGGCCTCCCTAGTTTTGAAGGTTCTCATTATCCATCATGTCAATTTTCTAGCAGATGCGATTGATACAATGTTATGGTCCTTGAAGATGAGATCCTCCGACATGATCACTCCCAGGTCTTTGACGTTGGTGTTTCGCTCTATTTTGTGGCCAGAATTTGTTTTGTACTCTGATGAAGATTTAATTTCCTCGTGTTTACCATATCTGAGTAATTGAAATTTCTCATCGTTGAACTTCATATTGTTTTCTGCAGCCCACTGAAAGATTTGGTTGACGTCCGCCTGAAGCCTTGCAGTGTCTGCAATGGAAGACACTGTCATGCAGATTCGGGTGTCATCTGCAAAGGAAGACATGGTGCTGTGGCTGACATCCTTGTCTATGTCGGATATGAGGATGATGAACAAGATGGGAGCGAGTACTGTGCCTTGTGGAACAGAGCTTTTCACCGTAGCTGCCTCGGACTTTACTCTGTTGACGACTACTCTCTGTGTTCTGTTAGTGAGGAAATTATAGATCCATCAATAGACTTTTCCTGTTATTCCTTTAGCACGCATTTTGTGAGCTGTTACGCCATGATCACACTTGTCGAAGGCTTTTGCAAAGTCTGTATATATTACATCTGCATTCTTTTTGTCTTCTAGTGCATTTAGGACCTTGTCGTAGTGATCCAATAGTTGAGACAGACAGGAGCGACCTGTTCTAAACCCATGTTGCCCTGGGTTGTGTAACTGATGGATTTCTAGATGGGTGGTGATCTTGCTTCTTAGGACCCTTTCAAAGATTTTTATGATATGGGATGTTAGTGCTATCGGTCTGTAGTTCTTTGCTGTTGCTTTACTGCCCCCTTTGTGGAGTGGGGCTATGTCTGTTGTTTTTAGTAACTGTGGGACGACCCCCGTGTCCATGCTCCCTCTCCATAGGATGGAAAAGGCTCGTGATAGGGGCTTCTTGCAGTTCTTGATGAACACGGAGTTCCATGAGTCTGGCCCTGGGGCAGAGTGCATGGGCATGTCATTTATCGCCTGTTCGAAGTCATCTGGCACCAGGATAACATCGGATAGGCTTGTGTTAACCAAATTTTGTGGCTCTCTCATAAAAAATTCATTTTGATCTTCGACTCTCAGTCTGGTTAGCGGCTTGCTAAAAACTGAGTCATATTGGGACTTGAGTAGCTCACTCATTTCCTTGCTGTCATCTGTGTAGTACCCATCTTGTTTAAGTAGGGGCCCAATACTGGACGTTGTTCTCGACTTTGATTTGGCATAGGAGAAGAAATACTTTGGGTTTCTTTCAATTTCATTTATGGCTTTTAGTTCTTCCCGCGATTCCTGACTCCTATAAGATTTCTTTAGCTTAAGTTCGATGCTTGCAATTTCTCTGACCAGTGTCTCCCTATGCATTTCAGATATATTGACCTCTTTTAGCCACTCTGTTATTCTTTTCCGTCGCCTGTAAAGGAAGCGCCTGTCTCTTTCTATTTTACATCTACTCCTCCTTTTTCTTAGAGGAATAAGCCTTGTGCATACATCGAGTGCCACCAAGTTAATCTGTTCTAGGCATAAGTTGGGGTCTGTGTTGCTTAGTATATCTTCCCAGCTTATATCGGTTAGGACTTGGTTTACTTGGTCCCACTATGTTTTTGTTATTGAAGTTGAATTTGGTGAATGCTCCCTCGTGACTAGTCTCATTATGTCGGTCTGGGGCTCCACGCATACATGTCTGAACCTCAATTATGTTGTGATCTGAGTATATTGTTTTTGATATGGTGACATTTCTTATCAGATCATCATTGTTAGTGAAGATGAGGTCTAGTGTATTCTCCAGTCTAGTAGGCTCTATTATTTGCTGGTTTAAATTGAATTTTGTGCAGAGATTTAAAAGCTCGTGTGAGTGTGAGTTTTCATCAGAGCTGCCTCCTGGTGTTATTACTGCAACAATATTATTTGCTATATTCCTCCATTTTAGGTGCCTTAAGTTGAAATCCCCCAGGAGCAAGATGTTGGGGGCAGGAGCTGGCAGATTTTCCAGACAGTGGTCAATTTTTAACAGCTGTTCCTGGAATTGCTGGGATATTGCATCCGGAGGCTTGTAGACTACCACAATGACTAGGTTTTGGTTCTCGATCTTTACTGTTAAAAGTTCCACTACATCATTTGAGGCATTAAGCAGTTCTGTGCAAACAAGTGACTCTGTGATATACAGGCCAACCACCCCTCCCCCCCTTTTGCCTGTTCACTCTGTCGCATCTGTATAGGTTGTGACCTGGGATCCATATTTCGTTGTCCAAGTGATCCTTTACGTGGGTCTCTGTGAAAGCCGCAAACATTGCATTTACCTCTGCAAGCAGTCCACGGATGAAAGGTATTTTGTTGTTCATTGCTGGCTTTAGACCCTGTATACAGTGGATCCTCGCATACCATTGGCATTACATAACGTTAAATCCGCATACCTATACATTTTATCGCTAAAATTTTGCCTCGCATACCGCTAAAAAACCCGCTCAACGCTATTCGTCCGAGACGCGTCTAATGTGCGGCCTGAGCCAGCCTCACATGTTCCGCCGGTGGCATTGTTTACAAGCCAGCCTCCGCGGTAACATCCAAGCATACAATCGGAACATTTTGTATTATTACAGCGTTTTTGGTGATTTCATCTGCAAAATAAGTGACCATGGGCCCCAAGAAAGCTTCTAGTGCCAACCCTACAGGAATAAGGGTGAGAATTACTATAGAGATGAAAAAAGAGATCATTGCTAAGTATGAAAGTGGAGTACGTGTCTCCGAGCTGGCCAGGTTGTATAGTAAACCCCAATCAACCATCGCTACTATTGTGTCCAACAAAACGGCAATCAAGGAAGCTGTTCTTGCCAAAGGTGCAATTGTGTTTTTGAAACAGAGATCGGAAGTGATAGAAGATGTTGAGAGACTCTTATTGGTGTGGATAAATGAAAAACAGATAGCAGGAGATAGCATCTCTCAAGTGATCATAAGTGAAAAGGCTAGGAAGTTGCATCAGGATTTAATTAGAAAAATGCCTGCAACTAGTGGTGATGTGAGTGAATTTAAGGCCAGCAAAGGTTGGTTTGAGAGATTTAAGAAGCATAGTGGCATACATAGTGTGATAAGGCATGGTGAGGCTGCCAGTTCGGACCACAAAGCAGCTGAAAAATATGTGCAGGAATTCAAGGAGTACATAGACAGTGAAGGACTGAAACCTGAACAGGTGTTTAACTGTGACAAAAGAGGCCTGTTTTGGAAGAAAATGCCAAGCAGGACCTACATTACTCAGGAGGAAAAGGCACTCCCAGGACATAAGCCTATGAAAGACAGGCTTACTCTTCTCATGTGTTCCAATGCTAGTGGTGATTGCAAAGTGAAGCCTTTATTAGTGTATCACTCTGAAACTCCCAGAGCGTTCAGGCAAAAGAATATCCTCAAGGCTAATTTGTGTGTGCTGTGGAGGGCAAACAATAAGGCATGGGTCACTAGGGACTTTTTCTATGACTGGTTACACCAAGCATTTGCCCCCAATGTGAAAAATTATCTAACTGAAAAGAAATTAGACCTTAAGTGCCTCCTGGTGTTAGACAATGCCCCTGGTCATCCTACAGACTTGGCAGAGCGACTTTATGGGGACATGAGCTTCATTAAGGTCAAGTTTTTGCCTCCTAATACCACTCCTCTCCTGCAGCCCATGGACCAGCAGGTCATTGCAAACTTCAAAAAACTGTACACAAAAGCTCTGTTTGAAAGGTGCTTTGTAGTGACCTCAGAAACTCAATTGACTCTAAGAGAGTTTTGGAGAGATCACTTTAATATCCTCCACCAAATGACTACCTCACTGGCAGCTACCCGAACACACTGTTCCTATCTCCGACTAACCCATATGAAGTCTCCCTTATTATCAACACACTAAAAAACAAGACAGGAGATCTAAATACCTTACCACCCTTTATATACAAAAAAGTGTCACAAGTGCTATCACCAATCATTGCAACACTCTTTAACAAATCCATTGAATCCTCCACCTTCCCTACAGTTCTCAAAATAGCAAGGGTCACCCCGATCCATAAAGGAGGAGACCAAACAGAGTTGAATAACTATAGGCCAATATCCAACTTACACCCTCTCTCAAAAATCTTCGAAAAATTAATTCATAAACGAATCTACTCCTATCTCATCTCCCAAAACATACTTAACCCCTGCCAATTTGGTTTCAGGCCTAATAAAAATACAAATTATGCTATTATACACATGCTAGAACTTATATACACTGCAATAGAGCAAAAAGAAATCCCACTGGGGATCTCCAATAACTTACGAAAAGCTTTTGATACAGTTGACCATGACTTGCTCCACATAAAATTGTCTCACTATGGTATAAGAGGGCACTCCCTCAACTACCTCAAGTCATACCTCAGCAACAGAAGCCAATATGTGTACACAAATGGGGCAAACTCTTCCACACAACCAATCACAGTTGGTGTCCCACAGGGAAGCGTCCTTGGCCCTCTTCTCTTTCTCCTATACATAAATGACCTACCAAATGCTTCGCAATTACTCAAACCCACACTATTTGCAGATGACACTACATACGTCTTCTCTCACCCAAGCCCAGTCACGCTAGCCAATACTGTAAATACCGAATTACAGAAAATATCAACCTGGATGAGGACTAACAAACTTACACTAAACATTGACAAAACCTACTTCATTCAGTTTGGTAACAGAGCTACAGATGTCCCTCTTAACATAACGATAAACGGATCACCTATCACAAAACTAACAGAGGGAAAATTCTTAGGAATCCACCTTGATAATAGACTCAAATTTCATACACATATACAACAAATTTCTAAGAAAATTTCCAAGACCGTAGGCATATTATCGAAGATAAGGTACTATGTTCCACAGTCAGCCCTCCTGGCCCTATATCACTCTCTTATTTACCCCTATCTCACCTATGGAATTTGTGCATGGGGCTCAACAACAATTAACCATCTCAGACCACTAATTACCCAACAAAAGGCTGCAGTTAGAATGATAACAAATTCCCACTACAGGCAGCACACTCCACCAATATTCAATACACTAAACCTACTCACCATACAAAACATCCATACTTATTACTGCACCTATTACATACATAGAACACTTAACTCTGATATTAACCCTCCCCTCAAACATCTTGCCAACCTCAACAGAACACATGACCATAACACAAGGCACAGATCACTCTCTGATGTTCCTCGTGTCCATCTCACACTATGCAAAAACTCAATGCACATAAAAGGCCCTAAAATCTGGAATTCATTACCTGTAAATATAAAAGAAACACTACCTGTTTATAAATTAAAGTCTCTTCTCAAAGTTCACTTACTCACCCAAAACTAAATAAATACTGAATAACTGAACCTTATAAATTGTATATCTTAAATGTTTCCAACAATTATATCACATAAATGTTAAACCTAAGACCCAGTCTAACTTTGTTATTTTTTAAATACACTACCTAACAGAATACTCCATTCTACTGAATGTACAACAATGCATGCAACCATATGACCTGTCTTTGTAATACTCACTTGTGCTTTATAGTTATCTGTTTACAATAATGTTTTATAGCTGATTACATCATTGCTTAGTTAATCTTAAGTTAATTTTAAGCCAGCCCGTAATGCTATGCATATAAGTGGCTTTGGCATGCTGCTCTTACCTGTATTTTTTTGTACCTCTGTTTGTATGCTACAAATTATAAAATAAATAAAAAAAATAAAAAAAAAAATAAAATAAGGCTTGGGAGGGAGTGACTAAGAAGACCTTGAACTCTGCTTGGAAGAAACTGTGGCCAGAATGTGTAGACCAAAGGGATTTTGAAGGATTTGAGGCTAACCCTGAGAGGATTATGCCAGTTGAGGAATCCATTGTGGCATTGGGAAAGTCCTTGGGGTTGGAGGTTAGTGGGGAGGATGTGGAAGAGTTGGTGGAGGAGGACAATGAAGAACTAACCACTGATGAGCTGATAGATCAACTTCATCAGCAAGAGGCCAGACCTGAGGAAACTGCTTCGGAGGAGGGGAGAGAGAAATTGAAGAAGTTGCCTACTTCGAAGATTAAGGAAATCTGTGCAACGTGGCTTAAAGTGCAAACCTTTATGGATGAAAATCAGCCTCAGACAGCTGTTGCAAGCCGTGCTGGTGACTATTACACTGACAATGTTGTGAAACACTTTAGGAAAGTCATAAAGGAACGAGAGGTACAGACCTCTATGGACAGATATGTTATGCAACAGAAGTCCAGTGACTCTCAAGCTGGTCCTAGTGGCATTAAAAGAAGAAGGGAAGTAACCCCAGAAAAGGACTTGACACCTCAAGTCCTAATGGAAGGGGATTCCCCTTCTAAACACTAAGACCATCAACACTCTCCCCTCCTCCCATCCCATCAATCATCACCAGATCTTCAATAAAGGTAAGTGTCATGTAACTGTGCATGTCTTCTTCAGTTTGTGTGTATTAAAATTAATATTTCATGTGGTAAAAAAAAAAAATTCATACTTTTGGGTGTCAGGAACGGATTAATTTGATTTCCATTATTTCTTATGGGGAAAATTCATTCGCATAACGATAATTTCGCATAACATTGAGCTCTCAGGAACGGATTAATAGCGTTATGCGAGGGTCCACTGTATTTGCAAAGAAGAATGTCATCGGACTGGTGGTATTGGTGGTAGTGGGGAGGACTTTTTTTTCCGGCATTAGTATCTGTATATGTTGGTTTGGAGTGGAGGCCATCGACTGTGGTTCTACTCCAGGAATGACTGGATTTGGTGTACGATTTCTGCCATTTCCTGCCAGTTTTTTTTCCTTCCTGGCACTAAAAAGCCTCTCCCTCTTGAGTGGCTGTGGCTACCCAGGCTTTCCCATGGCCTGGATGTTTTGTATCTTTTGTCCCCTTTAGATGGTGTGCCTGGCAATTTAAGTTATAGCACAGTCTTTCCTGTACTGAAGAGGAACACATTTCAGGGTGAAAAAGCTTACAGGAAGGGAGTTTGCATTTTCCTGTTGTCATATGGGCACAGTATTTTCTAGGGTGGTCAAAGTTGCACGTCCCATCTGTTTTTCCAGATTTCCCATGTCTGCAGATACCAAGTGCATAGTGTGTGCACAGGCTTGGTTTCCGTTTGCCTTGGGTTTGTGTGACTGTATTCCCTGTTGGTGCATGTTTACCTGTGTCTTTCCTATCCTCACTAGCACTAACAATGGAGCTCTCACCAGTTGTTTTTGGTAATGTATCCTCACTAATGCTAGTGGAGTCCCCTTGTTTGCTATCTCCTGTGGTATTACTAGTTTGTAATATTGGTTTTATCTTGTCTTTGACTACACTTGTTTCCTCATTACAGCTCCTGTCTCCCTCGAGGTCATTTATATGCATTCCCTCATGCGTACATTTACTGACTACCTGGACAGCACCTCCATCCTCACCATTATTGTCTCCCAGGACAGCATTATCAGCCCCACATTTACTGACTACCGGGGCAGCACCTCCAGCCTTACAGTTTCTAACTACATGGCCAGCACCAAGGGTGATATCCTCCAGCCCAGACTTTTTATTTTCCCCTGTTATAGAATGCTTCCAAGGTTTCCATGAAGGCTGCTTTGATGTTATCCTCTTTTAATACCAATGTGATTTTAGTCCACAGATTTATCTCATTTGGGCATACCCAAAAACACTTCCCTGATTTAATACTGCTTGTAGATAGTTCTTGGATATCTGCACAAGGGGCGTGACACCAATTTCCACAAAAATGGCAAGTTATCCATGCGGAAGCTCGTTTGTTTGATTGACTGCAGACTACACAGAGCTTTATAATGATTTGAATGGTTGATTTACTGTAATTCTACTAGCAACCTCTTGAATATTCTACTAATAACCTCCTTAAAGTGAAGCTCTAGCTATTTGTATTTCTATTTCTAACTGTACTTGTATATTAGGACAGCTTACCGGAGTACGTTCCTGTTTTATATTTATTGTTTGTGTTTGATAAGGGCGCCTAAAACCCCGTCTGTTTACAGTCTGCTTTATTGTCCAACGAATCTGTTTGAAACTGGTCAAGGGTTCGGACCGGCCGAGGGTTCGGAACCAGTCGGATCTGATCAGTGGGTCACTTATTTAAAACATACTGTCATTCTATGTCGCAAAAGTTTTGGAAAAAAAAAATTATTTTTTCTTATGAATTGATAGAGAATCTTTTCCCGATGGTAATGACACTGTGGCATGCAAAGAGTACGTAACCTTTATTCGGCGCATGTACACACCCTCATTTACAGGCTATCTCCCCCAACCAGCGAACCAGAGGACTGAGGGTTGATGATGGGGCCCCGTCGTTCAACCAGTACCCAGGTTCTAGCCAATGAGAAGATGGTTTTGGCAACTGCAGAGGTTATGTGGGTACCACTCTCCTGTCTGCCCTTGTCATTCCCATTCTAGAGCTGGTTGAAGCACGGTCTGCTATCTTGTGGCTTCTATTCTGCCTTGCTTACCGTGGAGTGCACTAATACCTATTGCTGTACATAGTGTATATAGTGTACATACTTCTGTTCTAAATTGGTGAACTTGGAGTTTACCTGGAGAGTGTTCCGGGGGTCAACGCCCCCGCGGCCCGGACTGTGACCAGGCCTCCTGGTGGATCAGAGCCTGATCAACCAGGCTGTTACTGCTGGCTGCACGCAAACCAACGTACGAGCCACAGCCCGGCTGGTCAGGAACCGACTTTAAGTGCTTGTCCAGTGCCAACTTGAAGACTGCCAGGGGTCTGTTGGTAATCCCCCTTATGTATGCTGGGAGGCAGTTGAACAGTCTCGGGCCCCTGACACTTATTGTAAGGTCTATTAACATGCTAGTAACACCCCTGCTTTTCATTGGGGGGGTGTTGCATCGTCTGCCAAGTCTTTTGCTTTCGTAGTGAGTGATTTTCGTGTGCAAGTTCAGTACTAGTCCCTCTAGGATTTTCCAGGTGTATATAATCATGTATCTCTCCCGCCTGCGTTCCAGGGAATACAGGTTTAGGAGCCTCAAGCGCTCCCAATAATTGAGGTGTTTTATCTCCGTTATGCGCGCCGTGAAAGTTCTCTGTACATTTTCTAGGTCAGCAATTTCACCTGCCTTGAAAGGTGCTGTTAGTGTGCAGCAAAATTCCAGCCTAGATAGAACAAGTGACCTGAAGAGTGTCATCATGGGCTTGGCCTCCCTAGTTTTGAAGGTTCTCATTATCCATCCTGTCATTTTTCTAGCAGATGCGATTGATACAATGTTATGGTCCTTGAAGGGGAGATCCTCCGACATGATCACTCCCAAGTCTTTGACGTTGGTGTTTCGCTCTATTTTGTGGCCAGAATTTGTTTTGTACTGTGATGAAGATTTAATTTCCTCATGTTTACCATATCTGAGTAATTGAAATTTCTCATCGTTGAACTTCATATTGTTTTCTGCAGCCCACTGAAAGATTTGGTTGATGTCCGCCTGGAGCCTTGCAGTGTCTGCAATGGAAGACACTGTCATGCAGATTCGGGTGTCATCTGCAAAGAAAGACACGGTGCTGTGGCTGACATCCTTGTCTATGTTGGATATGAGGATGAGGAACAAGATGGGAGCGAGTACTGTGCCTTGTGGAACAGAGCTTTTCACCGTAGCTGCCTCGGACTTTACTCTGTTGACTACAACTCTCTGTGTTCTGTTAGTGAGGAAATTATAGATCCATCGACCGACTTTTCCTGTTATTCCTTTAGCACGCATTTTGTGCGCTATTATGCCATGGTCACACTTGTCGAAGGCTTTTGCAAAGTCTGTATATATTACATCTGCATTCTTTTTGTCTTCTAGTGCATCTAGGACCTTGTCTTAGTGATCCAATAGTTGAGACAGACAGGAGCGACCTGTTCTAAACCCATGTTGCCCTGGGTTGTGTAACTGATGGGTTTCTAGATGGGTGGTGATCTTGCTTCTTAGGACCCTTTCAAAGATTTTTATGATATGGGATGTTAGTGCTATCGGTCTGTAGTTCTTTGCTGTTGCTTTACTGCCCCTTTTGTGGAGTGGGGCTATGTCTGTTGTTTTTAGTAACTGTGGGACGACCCCCGTGTCCATGCTCCCTCTCCATAGGATGGTAAAGGCTCGTGATAGGGGCTTCTTGCAGTTCTTGATGAACACGGAGTTCCATAAGTCTGGCCCTGGGGCAGAGTTCATGGGCATGTCATTTATCGCCTGTTTGAAGTCATTTGGCGTCAGGATAACATCGGATAGGCTTGTGTTAACCAAATTCTGTGGCTCTCGCATAAAAAAATCATTTTGATCTTCGACTCTCAGTCTGGTTAGCGGCTTGCTAAAAACTGAGTCATATTGGGACTTGAGTAGCTCACTCATTTCCTTGCTGTCATCTGTGTAGGACCCATCTTGTTTAAGTAGGGACCCAATACTGGACGTTGTTCTCGACTTTGATTTGGCATAGGAGAAGAAATACTTTGGGTTTCTTTCGATTTCATTTATGGCTTTTAGTTCTTCCCGCGATTCCTGACTCCTATAAGATTCCTTTAGCTTAAGTTCGATGCTTGCTATTTCTCTGACCAGTGTCTCCCTACGCATTTCAGATATATTGACCTCTTTTAGCCGCTCTGTTATTCTTTTCCATCGTCTGTAAAGGAAGCGCCTGTCTCTTTCTATTTTACATCTACTCCTCCTTTTTCTTAGAGGAATAAGCCTTGTGCATACATCGAGTGCCACCAAGTTAATCTGTTCTAGGCACAAGTTGGGGTCTGTGTTGCTTAGTATATCTTCCCAGCTTATATCGGTTAGGACTTGGTTTACTTGGTCCCACTTTATGTTTTTGTTATTGAAGTTGAATTTGGTGAATGCTCCCTCGTGACTAATCTCATTATGTTGGTCTGGGGCTCCGCGCATACATGTCTGAACCTCAATTATGTTGTGATCTGAGTATATTGTTTTTGATATGGTGACATTTCTTATCAGATCATCATTGTTAGTGAAGATGAGGTCTAGTGTATTCTCCAGTCTAGTAGGCTCTATTATTTGCTGGTTTAAATTGAATTTTGTGCAGAGATTTAAAAGCTCGTGTGAGTGTGAGTTTTCATCAGAGCTGCCTCCTGGTGTTATTACTGCAACAATATTATTTGCTATATTCCTCCATTTTAGGTGCCTTAAGTTGAAATCCCCCAGGAGCAAGATGTTGGGTGCAGGAGCTGGAAGATTTTCCAGACAGTGGTCAATTTTTAACAGCTGTTCCTGGAATTGCTGGGATGTTGCATCCGGAGGCTTGTAGACTACCACAATGACTAGGTTTTGGTTCTCGACCTTTACTGCTAAAACTTCCACTACATCATTTGAGGCATTAAGCAGTTCTGTGCAAACAAGTGACTCTGCAATGTACAGGCCAATCCCCCCCTTTTGAAGGATAATATAAGTCAAAAGTTTTTCTGCTTTGCTTATTTTGCTCCCTTTGCATCCAGGATAACAGGCCATTTGGACTCCTGGGTTGTAATATGGGTAGCCTGTCCGAGAGCTGGAGCTGGAGCTGGATTTAGAGAAAGGGTTGAGCCTAGGGTGAAGCTGGAAGGAGGAACATTGTGTAGCTTGCTGTCTGGCACTGCATTAGCTTTGCCAACACTATACAAACTTTGCGTGTCAGTTGCTTTGCTATGGTCAGCCTTGCTATTGTATGCTCGTTCAACAGCTCGCTACTAGCTTGTTCAGGTGTGCTCGCTTCGCTACGATCAATCTTGTGGAACAGTGTGTAGCTTGCTGTCTGGCATTGCATTAGCTTTGCCAACACTTTACAAACTTTGCATGTCAATTGCTTTGCTATGGTCAGCCTTGCTATTGTATGATCGTTCAACAGCTCGCTACTAGTTTGTTCAGTGTGAAGATTTTTTGCAGTCAGCTTTGCTATTGCGTATCCACCTTGTAAGTGTATGCGTATTCTGCAATCGTACTGTGCATAGCTAAGCGTGTTCTGTAAATAACGTGTTACATTGGGGTATTCCGCAATCGTACTGTGCATAGCAAATAACTTATACACTGGGGTATGCCACCTAGTCGAGTCAGACGTCTGGTATCGGCATATACCTTGTTTAACCTACCTAAATTGTCCCTACAACGTTGTTGGCAAATTGCTCGTTCCATTGGCATTGATTACGAACGCACTCTCACAGCTGCGCAAGTGAGTTCACTGATCACTGACAAACTTCGAGAAGAGGAAATGGCACATCAAACTCCTCCTCTATGGGAAGCAGGAATAAAACTCCGATGTTCTCGCAGGAGGAAGATGATACATCAACGGAGCAAAATCGTCAGTCTAGTGCAACAGGGTTGTCTCAAGGTGAATCAGTGGCATTGGCACTTGAACTGGCAAAAATCAATCTTGAGCAGACTAGGGAACAGAGAACATTTGCAAAAGAAGAGTTTGATTGGGAAATAGAAAGAAGGCAGTTTCTCAAGTTGTAAATGATTTTAGTTTACAGAAAGCAGTACAGTTTGTTCCCCGCTTCAATGAGGCCGAACCAGAACAATTTTTCAAAGCTTTCAAAAATCATGCTCGAGCCTTGAGGTGGCCGGAACAGCATTGGACATCGTTGGTTCACACAGCATTGTTGGTAAGGCACAGGAATTTACGTCTTTAAATACGTCAGAAACAGTGGCGTTTAAGATGTATATATACCACGTAAACAGTCAAAGGGTTAAGTTCGATTTTTTTTTGGTAAAAAAAATTTTTTTTTTACCATTTTCTTTAATTTTCTCACCAAAAGCGCTCGCCCCTCCCTTAATGTTTCTGGAAAAACTCCGAGTGTTGAAAAGGAGGTTACCTCTTCCCAGGATTTATACGAGAACAAAACAAGGGACACAAGGGACGAGGTGCCTCACTACATTCTGGGATTAGTGTGGGAGTATTATCCTTCCAGTTATGTCTTGGAAGAGCATGTGGGATGGGAAGATGTATGTGACATTCCTCTGAAACAGAGTTGGATTTGACTTCAGATACGCCGCCAATTAGTGGCGACGTATCTGAAACTCGCTTGTAACTAGGATTTCGGCTTGCAACTCAAAGCAAAAAATTGGCCGAGCGAAAGTTTCTATGTAAGTTGGGGCACTCATAAGTCAAGGTACCACTGTATTATTATTATTAAGAAGCAGTAAACCCATAAGGATTACAAGTAAGGTAAATTACTATTTTAACCCTCAAACTGTCCAAATAGATCTACATTCACATGCTTAGTGCTCCAAAACGTAGATCTACGTTTTTTTTTTTTACATATTTTCAAATATAACAAAAAAACGTTGATCAAAGTTTTTTTTACACATTTTCAAAAGTAAAAAAAGAATAAGAAGCTCTACGTTTTTTTACATACTTTTAAGTGTTGAAAAAACGTAGATCTACGTTTGGACAGTTTAAGGGTTAACACCGACCCTAAAAAGGTAAACTCTAGGGTATAGATGGTGTGATAAAGCCACATGAGTGGCATCAATGTGTGTAAATGATGTGGTAAACCCATAGAGGTGGCACTGATGTACCGTAACATATTTAAACCCAAAGGTAAACCCATATGGGTACGTATTGACGCACCTTGATGCTCCTAAACCCCAGCTGGTTGGCGTCCTGGGCCTTAGCGATGATGTCGGTAGCGATGTGGAATCCGTCTTGGTCTGTGATGAGGTGTAGTCTCAGGGGCGCCGTCGTTGATGCCAGCAGCGACGTTGCAGCAACAGCCAGCTTGCGTTGCAGCTCCTGGCTCTTTCGTGCATGTGTGAAGATGAACGCCACATCCAGGGGGGCCCGGTACAGCAGGTCGTTCTCCCTGGGGTCCAGGGCCATGTCCATAGGGTCCAGGGCCATGTCCATGGGGTCCAAGGCCACGTTCAGGGGCGCCCGGTACAGCAGGTCATTCTTCCGGGGGTTTGGGGCCATGTCCTTGGGGTCCAGGGCTACCGGGTCGTCTATTGGCCTGGGTATTGGTGGGGGGGCCATGTCCCTTCGGCAAAGGAGGAGGAGGACAGAGGCACTGGCGATCAAAGCCAGCGCCACCGCACTGGCTTGTCTGGCTTTTAGAGCCATCGCTGGGTTGACCTGCCTTCAGGAAGGGTGGCAATGTGTGTCGGACAGTTGGCAACACGCCTCGGACATGTCATGAACGTGTCTTGACGGACCAACAGCAGGCTTGAGGGACCTACGACAGTACTGAACGTGTCTTGATGAACCTACGACGGTAGTGAACGTGTCTTGATGGACCTACGACAGTACTGAACGTGTCTTGATGGACCTACGACGGTACTGAACGTGTCTTGACGGGCCTACGACAGTACTGAACGTGTCTTGATGGACCTACGACGGTAGTGAATGTGTCTTGATGGACCTACAACAGTACTGAACGTGTCTTGATGGACCTACGACAGTACTGAACGTGTCTTGATGGACTTACGACGATAGTGAACGTGTCTTGATGGACCTACGACAGTACTGAACGTGTCTTGATGGACCTACAACAGTACTGAACGTGTCTTGACGGACCTACGACAGTACTGAACGTGTCTTGATGGACCTACGACGGCAGTGAACGTGTCTTGATGGACCTACGACAGTACTGAACGTGTCTTGATGGACCTACGAGGGTACTGAACGTGTCTTGATGGACCTACGAGGGTACTGAACGTGTCTTGATGGACCTACGACAGTACTGAACGTGTCTTGATGGACCTACGACGGTAGTGAACGTGTCTTGATGGACCTACGAAAGTACTGAACGTGTCTTGATGGACCTACGACAGCACTGAACGTGTCTTGATGGACCTACGACGGTACTGAACGTGTCTTGATGGACATACGACGGTACTGAACGTGTCTTGATGGACCTACGACAGTACTGAACATGTCTTGATGGACCTACGATGGTAGTGAATGTGTCTTGACGGACCTACGACAGTACTGAACGTGTCTTGACGGACTTACGACGGTAGTGAACATGTCTTGACGGACTTACAACGGTCTTGGACACATCTCAGTCTTGAACAGGTTCTGAACGTGTTTATAAGACATGTTGAACAGGCATCTAACGTGTCACAAACATGTCTTCAACTCTTCTCTACTCAGCTCCAACAATCTTCCTCTCACCAACAAAATACAGAAAGCTTCCTCCAACAGTACCTCTACCTCCTCCAACACTCTTTAAACCTCCACCAACATTCCAGCTTCCTCCAACACCCAATTCGGAGAGCTCCGGTCTCCTCCAACACTAAAGTCAGCTCCTATGTCTCCACTATTTCAGTCTCCTCCAACATTATTTCATGGAGCTCCTGTCTCCTCCATCACTTTCAACCTCCACCAACACTATTCCAGCTTCCTCCAACACTATTTCAGTCTCCTCCAACACTATTTCAGTCTCCTCCAACACTATTTCAGTCTCCTCCAACACTATTTCAGTCTCCTCCAACACTATTTCAGTCTCCACCAACACTATTCCAGCTTCCTCCAACACTATTTCAGTCTCCTCCAACTATTTCAGTCTCCTCCAACACTATTTCAGTCTCCTCCAACACTATTTCAGTCTCCTCCAACACTATTCCAGCTTCCTCCAACACTATTTCAGTCTCCTCCAACACTATTTCAGTCTCCTCCAACACTATTTCAGTCTCCACCAACACTATTCCAGCTTCCTCCAACACTATTTCAGTCTCCTCCAACTATTTCAGTCTCCTCCAACACTATTCCAGTCTCCTCCAACACTATTTCAGTCTCCTCCAACACTATTCCAGTCTCCTCCAACACTATTCCAGTCTCCTCCAACACTATTTCAGTCTCCTCCAACACTATTCCAGTCTCCTCCAACACTATTCCAGTCTCCTCCAACACTATTCCAGTCTCCTCCAACACTATTTCAGTCTCCTCCAACACTATTCCAGTCTCCTCCAACACTATTCCAGTCTCCTCCAACACTATTTCAGTCTCCTCCAACACTATTCCAGCCTCCTCCAACACTATTTCAGTCTCCTCCAACACTATTCCAGCCTCCTCCGACACTTATTTCAGTGCCCCGGTCTTCTCCACCACTACAACAGTCTCCTCCAACACTACAACAGTCTCCTCCAACACTCCATCATCTCCTCCAACGTAAACAAGGAACATCTGTCACTCTGCCGTCACTCCCCCCAAACATTTTCAGGATAATCCACATCACCCCAAAAATTCCCCAAATTAAACCCCCATCTCCCCAAAACACAAATTAACACATATAAACTTTAATCCCAGATAAAATTTATATATAGTCACACCAGTTCTTCCCCAACAGACTTTCATAGATCAAGTAAATAACCACAAACATTTTCGACTTCCAGCATTATATTTTATTTTTAGGAGTCATATAAATCCAAAAATCTTAATTTATATATAATTTATAAGTTTTAAAAGAATCTAGCGAGGAAATAGAAGTCCAAATGAACTTATATAGGCGATATAGCAAGAATACATATACAACTCCTGACTACCGGGGGGGAGGTCAGCATTTTGGGGACACGTAAACGTAAACATCTTTCCCTTTTATTTTATTTTTTTTTTAAAAATGTGTAAAACATTATGCTAATTATTTTTTTCGGAATTCATATATAATCTGCATAATTTATTTAGCCGTAGAATGTTAATATATGATTATTTAACTGATGGTATAAATGTAATGTCTTTAGCTCTAATAATAATAATAATAATAATAATAATAATAATAATAATAATAATAATAATAATAATAATAATAATAATAATAATAATAATAATAATAATATTAATAATATTAATAATAATATTAATAATAATAATAATAATAATAATAATAATAATAATAATAATAATAATAATAATAATAATAATAATAATAATAATAAAAATAATTTTAATAACGCATTGACCGTCCACCAAGGCAGGGTGGTCCACCAAGGCAGGGTGGTCCACCAAGGCAGGGTGGTCCACCAAGGCAGGGTGGTCCACCAAGGCAGGGTGGTCCACCAAGGCAGGGTGGTCCACCAAGGCAGGGTGGTCCACCAAGGCAGGGTGACCCACCAAGGCAGGGTGGTCCACCAAGGCAGGGTGGTCCACCAAGGCAGGGTGGTCCACCAAGGCAGGGTGGCCCACCAAGGCAGGGTGACCCACCAAGGCAGGGTGACCCACCAAGGCAGGGTGGTCCACCAAGGCAGGGTGGTCCACCAAGGTAGGGTGGTCCACCAAGGTAGGGTGGTCCACCAAGGTAGGGTGGCCCACCAAGGCAGGGTGACCCACCAAGGCAGGGTGGTCCACCAAGGCAGGGTGACCCACCAAGGCAGGGTGGTCCACCAAGGCAGGGAGGTCCACCAAGGCAGGGTGACCCACCAAGGCAGGGTGGTCCACCAAGGCAGGGTGGTCCACCAAGGCAGGGTGACCCACCAAGGCAGGGTGGTCCACCAAGGCAGGGTGGTCCACCAAGGCAGGGTGACCCACCAAGGCAGGGTGGTCCACCAAGGCAGGGTGGTCCACCAAGGCAGGGTGACCCACCAAGGCAAGGTGGTCCACCAAGGCAGGGTGGTCCCCCAAGGCAGGGTGGTCCACCAAGGCAGGGTGGTCCACCAAGGCAGGGTGGTCCACCAAGGCAGGGTGGTCCACCAAGGCAGGGTGGTCCACCAAGGCAGGGTGACCCACCAAGGCAGGGTGGTCCACCAAGGCAGGGTGGTCCACCAAGGCAGGGTGGTCCACCAAGGCAGGGTGGTCCACCAAGGCAGGGTGGTCCACCAAGGCAGGGTGACCCACTAAGGCAGGGTGGTCCACCAAGGCAGGGTGACCCACCAAGGCAGGGTGGTCCACCAAGGCAGGGTGACCCACCAAGGCAGGGTGACCCACCAAGGCAGGGTGACCCACCAAGGCAGGGTGATCCACCAAATCAGGGTGGTCCACCAAGGCAGGGTGGTCCACCAAGGCAGGGTGGTCCACCAAGGCAGGGTGGTCCACCAAGGCAGGGTGGTCCACCAAAGCAGGGTGGTCCACCAAGGCAGGGTGGTCCACCAAGGCAGGGTGACCCACCAAGGCAGGGTGACCCACCAAGGCAGGGTGGTCCACCATGGCAGGGTGGTCCACCAAGGCAGGGTGGTCCACCAAGGCAGGGTGGTCCACCAAGGCAGGGTGGTCCACCAAGGCAGGGTGGTCCACCAAGGCAGGGTGGTCCACCAAGGCAGGGTGGTCCACCAAGGCAGGGTGGTCCACCAAAGCAGGGTGGTCCACCAAGGCAGGGTGGTCCACCAAGGCAGGGTGGTCCACCAAGGCAGGGTGACCCACCAAGGCAGGGTGGTCCACCAAGGCAGGGTGGTCCACCAAGGCAGGGTGGTCCACCAAGGCAGGGTGACCCACCAAGGCAGGGTGGTCCACCAAGGCAGGGTGGTCCACCAAGGCAGGGTGGTCCACCAAGGCAGGGTGGTCCACCAAGGCAGGGTGGTCCACCAAGGCAGGGTGGTCCACCAAGGCAGGGTGACCCACCAAGGCAGGGTGACCCACCAAGGCAGGGTGACCCACCAAGGCAGGGTGACCCACCAAGGCAGGGTGGTGCACCAAGGCAGGGTGGTCCACCAAGGCAGGGTGGTCCACCAAGGCAGGGTGGTCCACCAAGGCAGGATGGTCCACCAAGGCAGGGTGGTCCACCAAGGCAGGGTGGTCCACCAAGGCAGGGCGGTCCACCAAGGCAGGGTGGTCCACCAAGGCAGGGTGGTCCACCAAGGCAGGGTGGTCCACCAAGGCAGGGTGACCCACCAAGGCAGGGTGGTCCACCAAGGCAGGGTGGTCCACCAAGGCAGGGTGGTCCACCAAGGCAGGGTGACCCACCAAGGCAGGGTGACCCACCAAGGCAGGGTGGTCCACCAAGGCAGGGTGGTCCACCAAGGCAGGGTGGTCCACCAAGGCAGGGTGGTCCACCAAGGCAGGGTGGTCCACCAAGGCAGGGTGGTCCACCAAGGCAAAGTGACCCACCAAGGCAGGGTGACCTACCAAGGCAGGGTGACCCATCAAGGCAGGGTGACCCACCAAGGCAGGGTGACCCACCAAGGCAGGGTGGTCCACCAAGGCAGGGTGGTCCACCAAGGCAGGGTGGTCCACCAAGGCAGGGTGGTCCACCAAGGCAGGGTGGTCCCCCAAGGCAGGGTGGTCCACCAAGGCAGGGTGGTCCACCAAGGCAGGGTGGTCCACCAAGGCAGGGTGGTTCACCAAGGCAGGGTGGTCCACCAAGGCAGGGTGGTCTACCAAGGCAGGGTGGTCCACCAAGGCAGGGTGGTCCACCAAGGCAGGGTGGTCCACCAAGGCAGGGTGGTCCACCAAGGCAGGGTGACTCACCAAGGCAGGGTGGTCCACCAAGGCAGGGTGGTCCACCAAGGCAGGGTGGTCCACCAAGGCAGGGTGGTCCACCAAGGCAGGGTGGTCCACCAAGGCAGGGTGGTCCACCAAGGCAGGGTGGTCCACCAAGGCAGGGTGACCCACCAAGGCAGGGTAGTCCACCAAGGCAGGGTGGTCTACCAAGGCAGGTTGGTCCACCAAGGCAGGGTGGTCCACCAAGGCAGGGTGGTCCACCAATGCAGGGTGACCCACAAGGCAGGGTGGTCCACCAAGGAAGGGGGGTGCACCAAGGCAGGGTGGTCCACCAAGGCAGGGTGACCCACCAAGGCAGGGTGGTCCACCAAGGCAGGGTGGTCCACCAAGGCAGGGTGGTCCACCAAGGCCGGGTGGTCTACCAAGGCAGGGTGGTCCACCAAGGCAGGGTGGTCCACCAAGGCAGGGTGACCCACCAAGGCAGGGTGGTCCACCAAGGCAGGGTGGTCCACCAAGGCAGGGTGACCCACCAAGGCAGGGTGGTCCACCAAGGCAGGGTGGTCCACCAAGGCAGGGTGGTCCACCAAGGCAGGGTGACCCACCAAGGCAAAGTGGTCCACCAAGGCAGGGTGACCACCAAGGCAGGGTGGTCCACCAAGGCAGGGTGGTCCACCAAGGCAGGGTGGTCCACCAAGGCAGGGTGACCCACCAAGGCAAAGTGGTCCACCAAGGCAGGGTGACCACCAAGGCAGGGTGGTCCACCAAGGCAGGGTGGTCCACCAAGGCAGGGTGGTCCACCAAGGCAGGGTGACCCACCAAGGCAGTATGACCCACCAAGGCAGGGTGACCCACCAAGGCAGTGTGACCCACCAAGGCAGGGTGACCCACCAAGGCAGGGTGGTCCACCAAGGCAGGGTGGTCCACCAAGGCAGGGTGGGCCACCAAGGCAGGGTGGTCCACCAAGGCAGGGTGGGCCACCAAGGCAGGGTGGTCCACCAAGGCAGGGTGGTCCACCAAGGCAGGGTGGTCTACCAAGGCAGGGTGGTCCACCAAGGCAGGGTGGTCCACCAAGGCAGGGTGGTCCACAAAGGCAGGGTGACCCACCAAGGAAGGGTGACCCACCAAGGCAGGGTGGTCCACCAAGGCAGGGTGACCCACCAAGGCAGGGTGGTCCACCAAGGCAGGGTGACCCACCAAGGCAGGGTGACCCACCAAGGCAAAGTGGTCCACCAAGGCAGGGTGACCCACCAAGGCAGGGTGACCCACCAAGGCAGGGTGACCCACCAAGGCAGGGTGACCCACCAAGGCAGGGTGGACCACCAAGGCAGGGTGACCCACAAAGGCAGGGTGACCCACCAAGGCAGGGTGACCCACCAAGGCAGGGTGGACCACCAAGGCAGGGTGACCCACCATGGGAGGGTGACCCACCAAGGCAGGGTGACCCACCAAGGCAGGGTGGTCCACCAAGGCAGGGTGGTCCAATAAGGCAGGGTGGTCCACCAAGGCAGGGTGGTCCACCAAGGCAGGGTGGTCCACCAAGGCAGGGTGGCCCACCAAGGCAGGGTGGTCCACCAAGGCAGGGTGGTCCACCAAGGCAGGGTGGTCCACCAAGGCAGGGTGACCCACCAAGGCAGGGTGGTCCACCAAGGCAGGGTGACCCACCAAGGCAGGTGACCCACCAAGGCAGGGTGACCCACCAAGGCAGGGTGACCCACCAAGGCAGGGTGGTCCACCAAGGCAGGGTGACCCACCAAGGCAGGGTGACCCACCAAGGCAGGGTGGACCACCAAGGCAGGGTGACCCACCAAGGCAGGGTGACCCACGAAGGCAGGGTGGTCCACCAAGGCAGGGTGACCCACCAAGTCAGGGTGACCCACCAAGGCAGGGTGACCCACCAAGGCAGGGTGACTCACCAAGGCAGGGTGGTCCACCAAGGCAGGGTGACCCACCAAGGCAGGGTGACTCACCAAGGCAGGGTGTCCCACCAAGGCAGGGTGACCCACCAAGGCAGGGTGACCCACCAGGGCAGGGTGGTCCACCAAGGCAGGGTGACCCACCAAGGCAGGGTGACCCACCAAGGCAGGGTGGTCCACCAAGGCAGGGTATTCCACCAAGGCAGGGTGACCCACCAAGGCAGGGTGGTCCACCAAGGCAGGGTGACCCACCAAGGCAGGGTGGTCCACCAAGGCAGGGTGACCCACCAAGGCAGGGTGGTCCACCAAGGAAGGGTGACCCACCAAGGCAGGGTGACCCACCAAGGCAGGGTGGTCCACCAAGGCAGGGTGACCCACCAAGGCAGGGTGGACCACCAAGGCAGGGTGACCCACCAAGGCAGGGTGACTCACCAAGGCAGGGTGACCCACCAAGGCAGGGTGGTCCACCAAGGCAGGGTGACCCACCAAGGCAGGGTGACCCACCAAGGCAGGGTGGTCCACCAAGGCAGGGTGACCCACCAAGGCAGGGTGGACCACCAAGGCAGGGTGACCCACCAAGGCAGGGTGACCCACCAAGGCAGGGTGGTCCTCCAAGGCAGGGTGACCCACCAAGGCAGGGTGGACCACAAAGGCAGGGTGACCCACTGTTGTGATAGAAACACAGGCCTTATCTCTAGGCTTTATTGAACATAGAATCTTCATAGTACTTCTGCAACAACAAAATATAATGACTAGTACATCTAATAATGGCTTCTACAGGGATGGTGATGTCTTGCATATGTCAAGAGAAAAGTTATAACTACAGGCCACATATTTAAACTCACCATGTAATCTGCATCGCTGATAAATGGATAAAGTAGGAGAGAATCACACACCATGTGTTGGTGCCCATGACACACACCAAACTGTTGTTGTTGTTAAGGGCCACTAGAGGTGGTGCAGTATTATCCTGCTGCTGCTCCCCACAGGACCAGTATCACTACAATCTCCCCCTTCTAAAATATCAGAGACAGTAATCTCCCAAACTGTTAGGTGGGCGACGTACACGTCCCGACCTTCGTAGCCCTTGAGCCTCTTCACCAGGTTCGATATTTTCCAGCGGGGTTTGATTAACTGCTGGAGCAGAATCCTCTATTTCCATAGGGGTAGTCTCAAGGGGCTTTCCAGGAGAAAACGAAGCATCTTTCACATCTATTGGTGTATCTTGAGATTCCACACTAATAGGGATTTCAACTGGGGCTAAATGTCTTGTAGATACTGTAGTCTCTTCACCATTTTGGTAGCGAATGTGGGCGTAATGTGGATTAGCTTGCAGGAGCTCTACCTCTTCCACTAAAGGATCCGTCTTGTTCATCCTACGGTGACTCTTCAGGAGAACGGGTCCAGGATGACATAACCAAGTGGGAACGGAGGCTCCCGTAGAGGAACGACGTGAATAGTTGAGGAGTCTTTCATGAGGGGTTGCATTAGTAGCTGTGCACAGCAGTGATCTAATAGAGTGAAGAGCATCAGGTAGGACAGTTTGCCAGTGTTGAACAGGTAGATTGCGCGACTTTAATGTCATTGTAACTGCCTTCCATATAGTACCATTGAACCGCTCCACTTGACCATTGCCTTGAGGGTTGTAGCTTGTTGTTCTGCTGCAGGCAATACCTTTGCTAGCCAAAAACTCCTGAAGTTCATTACTCATGAACGAGGATCCCCTGTCTGAATGGATATAAGCTGGCATACCAAAAATAGAGAACAACTGTGAAAGACAACTAATAACAGTTGAAGCAGCCATATTTGCACAGGGGAATACAAAGGGAAACCTTGAATATTCATCTACTATGTTCAGGAAATACCTATTCTGATTTGTGCTTGGTAGAGGTCCTTTGAAATCTATATTCAATCTTTCGAAAGGCTGGGTGGATTTTATGAGATGAGTCTTCTCTGGCTGATGAAAGTTTGGCTTGCACTCTGCACATACTCTGCATGCTCTGATCACTTGTCGCACATCTTCCACTGAGTAGGGCATGTTCTTTGATTTGACAAAATGGTACAGGCGTGTAACTCCTGGGTGACACAAAGCCTTGTGGAGAGCTGAGAGTGATTGCAAATCATGACATGCTGCTCCACAGTGGGACCTAGAGAATGCATCAGGTGAGATGTTCTCTTGACCCGGTCGGTACAGAATATCAAAGTCATAACACGATAGTTCCATCCTCCAGCGTAATATCTTGTCATTCTTTATCCTACTTTTGTGCCTCTTGTCGAACATATACATCACGGACCGTTGGTCAGTCCTTATGGTGAAATGTCTACCAGTTAAATAATGCCTCCAGTGGCGAACTGCTTCTATGATGGCCTGGGCTTCCTTTTCTACAGCAGCATAACATTTCTCTGATCCTTGAAAAGTTCTCGAAAAGAAGGCTACTGGTCGTCCTGCCTGAGATAAGACTGCAGCAATGGCAATGTCAGATGCATCCGTTTCCACTTCGAATGGTAGGGACTCATCAATGGCTTGAACTACTGAGTTTTCAATGTCCTGTTTGAGAGTATGGAAAGCGGCTTCTGCTTCCTTTGTCACAGGAAATGTGGTAGCACTCAATGGGCGGACTTTACTTGAATAGTTGTAGATCCATTGTGAGTAATAAGCAAAGAGACCAAGAGTTCTTCGGAGTGACTTTTTGTCTTGAGGCATTGGAAGTTCCCGTAGAGGTCGTAGTCGTTCAGGGTCTGGGAATATTGAACCTCCTTCCACTACATAACCAAGGATGCTAAGCCTTTTAGTTGAAAAAGTGCACTTTTCCTCATTGTAACTGATATTTTTCTTCTTGGCGGCTTCCAAAAACTTATCAAGGTTTGCATCATGTTCCTCCTGGGTCTTGCCACAAATGGTAACATTATCTAAATACGCGTAGGTTCCCATGAGTTGCTCTTCCTGAATGAGTGAATCCATAATTCGTTGGAAGCAGGCTACCCCATTGGTGACTCCAAAAGGGACTCTGGTAAACTGATACAGGCCATCACTAGCCTGAAACGCTGTGTATGGTTTATCTTCATTCCTTATAGGGACTTGATGATAGGCACTCTGCAGATCAATTGTGCTAAACACGTAGTACTGAGCAATTTTGTTCACTGTATCGTCAATTCGAGGTAGAGGGTACCCATCAAGAAGTGTAAATTTGTTGATTGTCTCAGAGTAATCGATAGCCAGTCTCCGTTTCCTATAACCATCTTTAACAACAACAACCTGTGCACGCCAAGGGGAATCACTCGGTTCTATAATACCCTCCTTCAGCAGCCTCTGAGTTTCTTTCTCAATGAACATCCGATCCTCATAAGAATAGCGGCGTGACTTAGCTGATATAGGATGGCAATCCGCGGTAAGATTTGCAAACAGCTTTGGTGGGTCTACCCTTAAAGTGCTAAGTCCACAGACAACAAGAGGAGGCAGTTCACCTCCATATGTTAAGGTGACACTACCATGCAGCTTCTGAAAGTCCTGACCAAGGATAACATCAGAGCACAGTTGTGGCAGAATAGCTAAATGTACATCTTGATAATCCTTTCCATTAACTCTGAGATTTACCTTACAAAACCCTAAGGTCTGAATAGAGAGAGATGTTGATGCCATGGAAACGGTACCTGATGAGTGATGTAGAGTCAAGGAGAGCCGTTTAACTAAGTCAAGGTTGATGAAACTCTCTGAGCTGCCACTATCAATAAGACCATCTACTTCTGTTCCTTTGATGAATACTTTCACAACTGCCTTTGACAGTGAATTTGGAGTAGCCGCAGAAGTCACTGTTGCTAGAGTCGCATGATCACTGGAATGTGTGGAGGCACTAGCTCTTGTTGATGCATTAGCACGACATACTTTAGCAAAGTGACCTTTCTTGTGGCATTTATGGCACATTGCTTCACGAGCAGGACACTTTGGACGTGGATGTCTTGAAAAACCACAAAAGAAACACACCGTACCTGCTGCTGCTGTCACTGAGGCAGGTTCCCCAGTAACTTCATTGCAAGAGTCTTGGTCAGGAATTGCAGCACTTACCACTCGAGAAGGCTGAGTGGTACTATATACTTCAGAATTCTTCTGGGCTGAATCTAGAGCTCTTGCCTGGTCAAAGGCAGCGGCTAAGTCGAGAGTTTTATTCTCCAATAAACGCTGCCTTATTATTGGTGATTGCAGGCCACTGATAAAAGCATCCCTGATGGACTCTTCACAATACTGAGCAGCTGTCACTGCTTGGAAGTGACAGTCCTTACCTAAAATTTTCAGTGCTTGAAAGTATTCCTCTAAGGACTCATCAATCTGCTGGCGGCGAGTTGCAAGGCGATAGCGTGCAAAGATTTCATTTGTAGGTTTAATATACTGAGACTTGAGGGTTTTGATAGCATCTTCGTAGGTATTACACTCAGAAATAGCCTCATATATCTTAGGTGACACAAAATTGATGAGCAGACTTAGTTTATCTAGATCTTCTTTAGGAAGGGCTACCAACAAGTTTTCGAAAGTCTTAAACCAGTGCTTCCATTCCTGAGCAGCCGTTGATAAGCTGGGGTCACAGTCTAGCCTCTCAGGTTTCAGTAAACGCTCCATGTTGTGATGTAGTCTAGCGCAGGATCACCACCAGGTAGCCCAGGATTCTATGTTCAATAAATTGTTGTGATAGAAACACAGGCCTTATCTCTAGGCTTTATTGAACATAGAATCTTCATAGTACTTCTGCAACAACAAAATATAATGACTAGTACATCTAATAATGGCTTCTACAGGGATGGTGATGTCTTGCATATGTCAAGAGAAAAGTTATAACTACAGGCCACATATTTAAACTCACCATGTAATCTGCATCGCTGATAAATGGATAAAGTAGGAGAGAATCACACACCATGTGTTGGTGCCCATGACACACACCAAACTGTTGTTGTTGTTAAGGGCCCCTAGAGGTGGTGCAGTATTATCCTGCTGCTGCTCCCCACAGGACCAGTATCACTACACCCACCAAGGCAGGGTGACCCACCAAGGCAGGGTGGTCCACCAAGGCAGGGTGTCCCACCAAGGCAGGGTGGTCCACCAAGGCAGGGTGACCCACCAAGGCATGGTGGTCCACCAAGGCAGGGTGACCCACCAAGGGAGGATGGTCCACCAAGGCAGGGTGGTCCACCAAGGCAGGGTGACCCACCAAGGCAGGGTGGTCCACCAATGCAGGCTGACCCACCAAGGCAGGATGGACCACCAAGGCAGGGTGACCCACCAAGGCAGGGTGACCCACCAATGCAGGGTGACCCACCAAGGCAGGGTGGTCCACCAAGGCAGGGTGACCCACCAAGGCAGGGTGGTCCACCAAGGCAGGGTGACCCACCAAGGCAGGGTGGACCACCAAGGCAGGGTGACCCACCAAGGCAGGGTGGTCCACCAAGGCAGGGTGACCCACCAAGGCAGGGTGGTCCACCAAGGCAGGGTGGACCACCAAGGCAGGGTGGCCCGAAAAAAGAAAAACTTTCACCATCATTCACTCCATCACTGTCTTGCCAGAAGGGTGTTTTACACTACAGTTTTTAAACTGCAACATTAACACCCCTCCTTCAGAGTGCAGGCACTGTACTTCCCATCTCCAGGACTCAAGTCCGGCCTGCAAGTGTCCCAGAATCCCTTTATAAATGTTGCGTTGCTTACACTCCAACAGCATGTCAAGTCCTAAAAATTATTTGTCTCCATTCGTACCTGTCTAACATGCTCATGCATGCTTGCTAGAGGTGCAAGCCCCTCTCATACAAAACCTCCTTTACCCCCTCACTCCAACCTTTCCTAGGCCGACCCCTACCCCGCATTCCTTCCACTACAGACTGATACACTCTTGAAGTCACTCTGTTTCGCTCCATTCTCTCTACATGTCCGAACCACCTGAACAACCTTTCCTCAGCCCTCTGGACAACAGTTTTGGTAATCCCGCACCTCCTCCTAACTTCCAAACTACGAATTCTCTGCATTATATTCACACCACACATTGCCCTCAGACATGACATCTCCACTGCCTCCAGCCTTCTCCTCGCTGCAACATTCATCACCCACGCTTCACACCCATATAAGAGCGTTGGTAAAACTATACTCTCATACATTCCCCTCTTTGCCTCCAAGGACAAAGTTCTTTGTCTCCACAGACTCCTAAGTGCACCACTCACCCTTTTTCCCTCATCAATTCTATGATTCACCTCATCTTTCATAGACCCATCCGCTGACACGTCCACTCCCAAATATCTGAATACATTCACCTCCTCCATACTCTCTCCCTCCAATCTGATATCCAATCTTTCATCACCTAATCTTTTTGTTATCCTCATAACCTTACTCTTTTCTGTATTCACTTTTAATTTTCTTCTTTTACGTACCCTACCAAACTCATTAACCAACCTCTGCAACTTCTCTTCAGAATCTCCGTAAAGCAGTGTCATCAGCAAAGAGCAACTGTGACAACTCCCACTTTGTGTCAGAGTCTTTATTTTTTAACTCCACGCCTCTTGCCAGCACACGAGTATTCACTTCTCTTACAACCCCATCTATAAATATATTGAAGAACCACGGTGACATCACATAATCGCCCTCTCACCTACATACTCTAACCTGAGCCTCAATACACTCGTAAAAGCTTTTCACCGCTTTAATCACATACCTCCTACACCATACACCTGCAACATCTGCCACATTGCCCCCCTATCCACCCTGTCATACGCCTTTTCCAAATCCATAAATGCCACAAAGACCTCTTTAGCCTTATCTAAATACTGTTCACTTATATGTTTCACTGTAAACACCTGGTCCACACACCCCCTACCTTTCCTAAAGCCTCCTTGTTCATCTGCTATCCTATTCTCCGTCTTACTCTTAATTCTTTCAATTATAACTCTACCATACACTTTACCAGGTATACTCAACAGACTTATCCCTCTATAATTTTTGCACTCTCTTTTATCCCCTTTGCCTTTATACAAAGGAACTATGCATGCTCTCTGCCAATCCCTAGGTACCTTACCCTCTTCCATACATTTATTAAATAATTGCACCAACCACTCCAAAACTATATCCCCACCTGCTTTTAACATTTCTATCTTTATCCCATCAATCCCGGCTGCCTTACCCCCTTTCATTTTGCCTACTGCCTCACGAACTTCCCCCACACTCACAACTGGCTCTTCCTCACTCCTACAAGATGTTATTCCTCCTTGCACTATACACGAAATCACAGCTTCCCTATCTTCATCAACATTTAACAATTCCTCAAAATATTCCCTCCATCTTCCCAATACCTCTAACTCTCCATTTAATAACTCTCCTCTCCTATTTTTAACTGACAAATCCATTTGTTCTCTAGGCTTTCTTAACTTGTTAATCTCACTCCAAAACTTTTTCTTATTTTCAACAAAATTTGTTGATAACATCTCGCCCACTCTCTCATTTGCTCTCTTTTTACATTGCTTCACCACTCTCTTAACCTCTCTCTTTTTCTCTCCATATACTCTTCCCTCCTTGCATCACTTCTACTTTCCAAAAACCTCACACATACTAACCTTTCCTCTCTTACTAATTTCTTTACATCATTATTTCATCAATCTGAAGTGGCGCAGCTTCCACCCCAGTCCCACCTCAGGGTGGACAAAGCACCAGACGTTTCCACATTGTCTGTTCCCTCAGGTAGAGACTCGGAGTGGACGAAAGTATGAGAATATAGAGAACAAATAACAAGGGAAAATGACTCACGAAATCGTAATGACATGATTGCAAACAAACCATACCACGGGCGGGATTTGAACCGGCGGTGAGAGAATCTCAAAACTCCAGACAGTATGAGAGACCAGAAGGTAGCGTTCTGTTGTCTTGGAAGTGTGCTGTCACCACCTGATTTTTTAATACTGGAAGAAATATAAGTAACTATAGGCACAGGAGAAGAGGGGAAAACATGGAATTTGGGTTATAGCAGGAAAAAACCCAGTGAGAAATAATGCAGGATAGTTATAAGAAGATAGTGATCCTGATAAGTACTGGCTCTTAGGGTAGCTGGACCTGAAAACTGAGCAGTAGGCACCTTATCAGGGGCTTGACTCTCCCCCAAAAAATATCAATGTCACTCAATTTAACCTCTGACAAATGCACCTTATATACATGGCTCAAAGGGGGAAGTAAAACATACGCAGATAAAACAACTTACAGTTTAATAAACACATTACAAGGTAATCTGAATTTGTTGGCACCAAAGAAAAAATTACTAGTAGCAAATGCCTAACATTATAGGAGAAATAGCTTACTGATATTAGAAATACCTCCCCACATAGTTCCCAAGGAACTCCATTACTTTACCATGCTGTCTGGGGTTTACCTCCCTTAAGAACATAAGAATATAAGAAAGAAGGAACACTGCAGCAGACTTACTGACCCATGCGAAGCAGGTCCATGCCACCCCACCCGGCCTAGAACAATGACCAGTCGTCAGTGGTCAGTCGCAGTCGTCAGTGGTCAGTCGTCACGTGAGGTCACAGACCCTGAGCTGCTTTGGGGATTAGCGTGGACGGTTACAAAGCATGGCTTGCTTCTGCAGTGTTTTAAAAACTGAGGTTGGAGAGTTGAAGGAGGAGGTCTTGCTTCTCCAGGAGGAGATTAGGAGGCTGAAGGTCCACCTCAATGGGTCTGGGAGAGAGTGTGAGGTGGCTGGAGTTGTGGGGAATGAGACTTCTAGCAGTGAGGTGCAGTCTGTCTCTCGCTGTGAGGAGGCTGTAGTTGGGGAGGTAGCAACGGCTACCAGCAGTGAGGTGCAGCCCAGCACCTGCTACAAGTGGCGAGTTGTTCACAGTAATGGGAGGCGCATCAGAGTAAGGAAAGTTAAGAGTGAAGATCTGAAGGTAGGAAATCGCTTCTCTGTTCTTCAGGATGAATGTACTTCAGTGGCCAGTGAAGGTAAGGGTACTACTGCCCCTGCTAATGAAGGTAAGCGCATTCTTGTGGTTGGTGACTCTCAGGTAAGATATATTGACCGTGCTTTTTGTAATAGGAATAAGAAGATGAGAGATAGAGTGTGCTTCCCTGGAGCTGGTGTTGGGGACATTGTCAACAGGCTGGATAATATCATGTCAGGTAATGGGAACAAGCCCATTATCTGTCTCAGTGCTGGTGGAAATGATATTGGGAAGGGTAGGAGAGAAGAGCTGCTAGATAAGTACAGGTCAGCTATAGATTTCATTAAGTCTAAGGGAGGGATCCCAATCATATGTAGCATCTTGCCTAGAAGGGGAGTAGGAAATGAATGGTTGTCTAGGGCAATTGGTGTAAATTGCTGGCTAGACAGATACTGCAAGGAACTTGCAATCCCATTCATTGACAACTGGAACAACTTTTATGGCAAACATGATATGTATGCAAGGGATGGGGTACATCTCTCTGGGGCAGGGGTGGTAGCACTTGCAGACTCGATTGAGAAGGCCATTGGTGAAATGCCTATGATTTTAAACTGATGGAAGATAGAGGTATGGGTGTGTGTGGGAAACAAGCAGGTTGCAACAATAGGGTTGGAAACAGTAAATGTATAAAAGGCATTCAGCATGAAGTTATAAATAAAGACAATAGAACAGGTCAGCAAACAAAGGGGGACAGCAGAGGGCAGCAAGGGACTAGCTCCCTTAAGGTTTACTATACTAATAGCAGGAGTGTTAGAAATAAGATAGATGAGCTAAGATTAATTGCAAGTGCAGGAAACATAGATATTATTGCTATAACAGAGACCTGGCTCAATCTGAAAGATAGAGAGATGCCCTCTGAATGTCACATACAAGGCTATAAATTATTCCACACTGACAGGGTCAACAGGAAAGGTGGTGGAGTAGCGATGTATGTCAGAGACAATTTAAATTGTTGTGTTAGACAAGATATTAAATTAGAAGCGTCAGCCACTGAATCTGTTTGGTTACAGCTTCTCGAGGGCCGAGAAAAACTAATTTTGGGTGTGATTTACAGGGCCCCAAATCTTGATAGGGAGTGCAGTAAACTTCTATGGGACGAAATTCGTAAGGCATCTACATACGAAAATGTTGTGCTAATGGGAGATTTCAACTATAGACAGATTGACTGGAGCAATTTGACAGGAAATTTAGAGTCGGGTGACTTTCTTGATACGATCCAGGATTGTTTTTTAAAACAGTTTGTGACAGAGCCAACTAGGGGAAATAACCTCCTTGACTTGGTTCTTGCCAGTAGGGAAACACTAATTAATAATCTTGAGGTTAATGATGAGCTTGGGGAGAGTGATCACAAATCACTCAGTTTTAATATATCATGGAATTCCCCTAATAATGGTAATCAAGTCTCCATCCCTGACTTTCGCTTGGCTGATTTCATAGGACTGAAAAATTACTTAGGTGGGCTGAACTGGAATGACCTGACTAAGGGTCAGGTAGGTGGTGATGGTTGCCGATATGATGCTTTCCAGGGCATAGTTCTAGCTGCTCAGTCAAATTATGTTCCAAATAGGGAAATCAGATCGAACAAAAATGATCCTAAATGGATGAACAATAGATTAAAATATCTGATTGGTCAAAAGAGAGGCATATATAGGCAAATCAAAAGAGGAGAGGGGCAATTAAGAAATCGATATATTCAGTTAAAGAGAGAAATTAAAAAGGGAATTAGAAAAGCAAAAAGAGATTATGAGGTTAAAGTTGCAAAAGAATCGAAGACTAACCCAAAAGGATTCTTTCAGGTATACAGAAGTAAGATCAGGGACAAGATAGGCCCACTCAAAAGTTCCTCGGGTCAGCTCACTGACAGTGATAAGGAAATGTGTAGAATTTTTAACACATACTTCCTCTCAGTTTTTACACAGGAGGATACCAGCGATATTCCAGTAATGATAAATTATGTAGAACAGGACGATAATAAACTGTGCACTATTAGGGTCACAAGTGACATGGTCCTTAGGCAAATAGATAAATTAAAACCTAACAAATCCCCAGGCCCTGATGAACTGTATGCAAGGGTTCTAAAGGAATGTAAAGAGGAGCTTAGCACACCTTTGGCTAATCTTTTCAACATATCACTACAAACTGGCATGGTGCCAGATAAGTGGAAAATGGCAAATGTGATACCTATTTTCAAAACAGGTGACAGGTCCTTAGCTTCGAACTATAGACCAATAAGCCTAACCTCCATAGTGGGAAAATTTATGGAATCAATAATTGCCGAGGCAGTTCGTAGCCATCTTGAAAAGCATAAATTAATCAACGAATCTCAGCATGGTTTTACAAAGGGGCGTTCCTGCCTTAAGAACATAAGAACATAAGAACGAAGGAACACTGCAGAAGGCCTACTGGCCCATGCGAGGCAGGTCCAAGTCTCCTACCGGCTTAAGCCAATGCACCCAACCTAGTCAGGTCAGGTCACATTGACTTAAGGGAGGAACACGGCAACCGACCTGTTAGCACAAGCTATCAGGTCTAACTCACACCCACCCACATCTACTCATGTATTTATCCAACCTATTTTTAAAGGTAGTAGGTTGGTAGACAGCAACCACCCAGGGAAGTACTACCGTCCTGCCAGATGACTGTGAAACAAAAACCTGTAACTGTTTTGCATGATGGTAGGATTGCTGGTTTTCTTTTTCTGTCTCATAAACACGCTAGATGGTGTTGTGATAGAAACACAGGCCTTATCTCTAGGCTTTATTGAACATAGAATCTTCATAGTACTTCTGCAACAACAAAATATAATGACTAGTACATCTAATAATGGCTTCTACAGGGATGGTGATGTCTTGCATATGTCAAGAGAAAAGTTATAACTACAGGCCACATATTTAAACTCACCATGTAATCTGCATCGGTGATAAATGGATAAAGTAGGAGAGAATCACACACCATATGTTGGTGCCCATGACGCACGCCAAACTGTTGTTGTTGTTAAGGGCCCCTAGAGGTGGTGCAGTATTATCCTGCTGCTGCTCCCCACAGGACCAGTATCACTACAATCTCCCCCTTCTAAAATATCAGAGACAGTAATCTCCCAAACTGTTAGGTGGGCGACGTACACGTCCCGACCTTCGTAGCCCTTGAGCCTCTTCACCAGGTTCGATATTTTCCAGCGGGGTTTGATTAACTGCTGGAGCAGAATCCTCTATTTCCATAGGGGTAGTCTCAAGGGGCTTTCCAGGAGAAAACGAAGCATCTTTCACATCTATTGGTGTATCTTGAGATTCCACACTAATAGGGATTTCAACTGGGGCTAAATGTCTTGTAGATACTGTAGTCTCTTCACCATTTTGGTAGCGAATGTGGGCGTAATGTGGATTAGCTTGCAGGAGCTCTACCTCTTCCACTAAAGGATCCGTCTTGTTCATCCTACGGTGACTCTTCAGGAGAACGGGTCCAGGATGACATAACCAAGTGGGCACGGAGGCTCCCGTAGAGGAACGACGTGAATAGTTGAGGAGTCTTTCATGAGGGGTTGCATTAGTAGCTGTGCACAGCAGTGATCTAATAGAGTGAAGAGCATCAGGTAGGACAGTTTGCCAGTGTTGAACAGGTAGATTGCGCGACTTTAATGTCATTGTAACTGCCTTCCATATAGTACCATTGAACCGCTCCACTTGACCATTGCCTTGAGGGTTGTAGCTTGTTGTTCTGCTGCAGGCAATACCTTTGCTAGCCAAAAACTCCTGAAGTTCGTTACTCATGAACGAGGATCCCCTGTCTGAATGGATATAAGCTGGCATACCAAAAATAGAGAACAACTGTGAAAGACAACTAATAACAGTTGAAGCAGCCATATTTGCACAGGGGAATACAAAGGGAAACCTTGAATATTCATCTACTATGTTAAGGAAATACCTATTCTGATTTGTGCTTGGTAGAGGTCCTTTGAAATCTATATTCAATCTTTCGAAAGGCTGGGTGGATTTTATGAGATGAGTCTTCTCTGGCTGATGAAAGTTTGGCTTGCACTCTGCACATACTCTGCATGCTCTGATCACTTGTCGCACATCTTCCACTGAGTAGGGCATGTTCTTTGATTTGACAAAATGGTACAGGCGTGTAACTCCTGGGTGACACAAAGCCTTGTGGAGAGCTGAGAGTGATTGCAAATCATGACATGCTGCTCCACAGTGGGACCTAGAGAATGCATCAGGTGAGATGTTCTCTTGACCCGGTCGGTACAGAATATCAAAGTCATAACACGATAGTTCCATCCTCCAGCGTAATATCTTGTCATTCTTTATCCTACTTTTGTGCCTCTTGTCGAACATATACATCACGGACCGTTGGTCAGTCCTTATGGTGAAATGTCTACCAGTTAAATAATGCCTCCAGTGGCGAACTGCTTCTATGATGGCCTGGGCTTCCTTTTCTACAGCAGCATAACATTTCTCTGATCCTTGAAAAGTTCTCGAAAAGAAGGCTACTGGTCGTCCTGCCTGAGATAAGACTGCAGCAATGGCAATGTCAGATGCATCCGTTTCCACTTCGAATGGTAGGGACTCATCAATGGCTTGAACTACTGAGTTTTCAATGTCCTGTTTGAGAGTATGGAAAGCGGCTTCTGCTTCCTTTGTCACAGGAAATGTGGTAGCACTCAATGGGCGGACTTTACTTGAATAGTTGTAGATCCATTGTGAGTAATAAGCAAAGAGACCAAGAGTTCTTCGGAGTGACTTTTTGTCTTGAGGCATTGGAAGTTCCCGTAGAGGTCGTAGTCGTTCAGGGTCTGGGAATATTGAACCTCCTTCCACTACATAACCAAGGATGCTAAGCCTTTTAGTTGAAAAAGTGCACTTTTCCTCATTGTAACTGATATTTTTCTTCTTGGCGGCTTCCAAAAACTTATCAAGGTTTGCATCATGTTCCTCCTGGGTCTTGCCACAAATGGTAACATTATCTAAATACGCGTAAGTTCCCATGAGTTGCTCTTCCTGAATGAGTGAATCCATAATTCGTTGGAAGCAGGCTACCCCATTGGTGACTCCAAAAGGGACTCTGGTAAACTGATACAGGCCATCACTAGCCTGAAACGCTGTGTATGGTTTATCTTCATTCCTTATAGGGACTTGATGATAGGCACTCTGCAGATCAATTGTGCTAAACACGTAGTACTGAGCAATTTTGTTCACTGTATCGTCAATTCGAGGTAGAGGGTACCCATCAAGAAGTGTAAATTTGTTGATTGTCTCAGAGTAATCGATAGCCAGTCTCCGTTTCCTATAACCATCTTTAACAACAACAACCTGTGCACGCCAAGGGGAATCACTCGGTTCTATAATACCCTCCTTCAGCAGCCTCTGAGTTTCTTTCTCAATGAACATCCGATCCTCATAAGAATAGCGGCGTGACTTAGCTGATATAGGATGGCAATCCGCGGTAAGATTTGCAAACAGCTTTGGTGGGTCTACCCTTAAAGTGCTAAGTCCACAGACAACAAGAGGAGGCAGTTCACCTCCATATGTTAAGGTGACACTACCATGCAGCTTCTGAAAGTCCTGACCAAGGATAACATCAGAGCACAGTTGTGGCAGAATAGCTAAATGTACATCTTGATAATCCTTTCCATTAACTCTGAGATTTACCTTACAAAACCCTAAGGTCTGAATAGAGAGAGATGTTGATGCCATGGAAACGGTACCTGATGAGTGATGTAGAGTCAAGGAGAGCCGTTTAACTAAGTCAAGGTTGATGAAACTCTCTGAGCTGCCACTATCAATAAGACCATCTACTTCTGTTCCTTTGATGAATACTTTCACAACTGCCTTTGACAGTGAATTTGGAGTAGCCGCAGAAGTCACTGTTGCTAGAGTCGCATGATCACTGGAATGTGTGGAGGCACTAGCTCTTGTTGATGCATTAGCACGACATACTTTAGCAAAGTGACCTTTCTTGTGGCATTTATGGCACATTGCTTCACGAGCAGGACACTTTGGACGTGGATGTCTTGAAAAACCACAAAAGAAACACACCGTACCTGCTGCTGCTGTCACTGAGGCAGGTTCCCCAGTAACTTCATTGCAAGAGTCTTGGTCAGGAATTGCAGCACTTACCACTCGAGAAGGCTGAGTGGTACTGTATACTTCAGAATTCTTCTGGGCTGAATCTAGAGCTCTTGCCTGGTCAAAGGCAGCGGCTAAGTCGAGAGTTTTATTCTCCAATAAACGCTGCCTTATTATTGGTGATTGCAGGCCACTGATAAAAGCATCCCTGATGGACTCTTCACAATACTGAGCAGCTGTCACTGCTTGGAAGTGACAGTCCTTACCTAAAATTTTCAGTGCTTGAAAGTATTCCTCTAAGGACTCATCAATCTGCTGGCGGCGAGTTGCAAGGCGATAGCGTGCAAAGATTTCATTTGTAGGTTTAATATACTGAGACTTGAGGGTTTTGATAGCATCTTCGTAGGTATTACACTCAGAAATAGCCTCATATTTCTTAGGTGACACAAAATTGATGAGCAGACTTAGTTTATCTAGATCTTCTTTAGGAAGGGCTCCCAAGAAGTTTTCGAAAGTCTTAGACCAGTGCTTCCATTCCTGAGCAGCCGTTGATAAGCTGGGGTCACAGTCTAGCCTCTCAGGTTTCAGTAAACGCTCCATGTTGTGATGTAGTCTAGCGCAGGATCACCACCAGGTAGCCCAGGATTCTATGTTCAATAAATTGTTGTGATAGAAACACAGGCCTTATCTCTAGGCTTTATTGAACATAGAATCTTCATAGTACTTCTGCAACAACAAAATATAATGACTAGTACATCTAATAATGGCTTCTACAGGGATGGTGATGTCTTGCATATGTCAAGAGAAAAGTTATAACTACAGGCCACATATTTAAACTCACCATGTAATCTGCATCGGTGATAAATGGATAAAGTAGGAGAGAATCACACACCATATGTTGGTGCCCATGACGCACGCCAAACTGTTGTTGTTGTTAAGGGCCCCTAGAGGTGGTGCAGTAATATCCTGCTGCTGCTCCCCACAGGATCAGTATCACTACAAAGGTGAATGTATAGGAGCCTTTGAACCAAGTGAGAGAGTAATTGTGGTAGGGGACCTGAATGCTAAAGTAGGAGAAACTTTTAGAGAGGGTGTGGTAGGTAAGTTTGGGGTGCCAGGTGTAAATGATAATGGGAGCCCTTTGATTGAACTTTGTATAGAAAGGGGTTTAGTTATAGGTAATACATATTTTAAGAAAAAGAGGATAAATAAGTATACACGATATGATGTAGGGCGAAATGACAGTAGTTTGTTGGATTATGTATTGGTAGATAAAAGACTGTTGAGTAGACTTCAGGATGTACATGTTTATCGAGGGGCCACAGATATATCAGATCACTTTCTAGTTGTAGCTACACTGAGAGTAAAAGGTAGATGGGATACAAGGAGAATAGAAGCATCAGGGAAGAGAGAGGTGAAGGTTTATAAACTAAAAGAGGAGGCAGTTAGGGTAAGATATAAACAGCTATTGGAGGATAGATGGGCTAATGAGAGCATAGGCAATGGGGTCGAAGAGGAATGGGGTAGGTTTAAAAATGTAGTGTTAGAGTGTTCAGCAGAAGTTTGTGGTTACAGGAAAGTGGGTGCAGGAGGGAAGAGGAGCGATTGGTGGAATGATGATGTAAAGAGAGTAGTAAGGGAGAAAAAGTTAGCATATGAGAAGTTTTTACAAAGTAGAAGTGATGCAAGGAGGGAAGAGTATATGGAGAAAAAGAGAGAGGTTAAGAGAGTGGTGAAGCAATGTAAAAAGAGAGCAAATGAGAGAGTGGGTGAGCTGTTATCAACAAATTTTGTTGAAAATAAGAAAAAGTTTTGGAGTGAGATTAACAAGTTAAGGAAGCCTAGAGAACAAATGGATTTGTCAGTTAAAAATAGGAGAGGAGAGTTATTAAATGGAGAGTTAGAGGTATTGGGAAGATGGAGGGAATATTTTGAGGAATTGTTAAATGTTGATGAAGATAGGGAAGCTGTGATTTCGTGTATAGGGCAAGGAGGAATAACATCTTGTAGGAGTGAGGAAGAGCCAGTTGTGAGTGTGGGGGAAGTTCGTGAGGCAGTAGGTAAAATGAAAGGGGGTAAGGCAGCCGGGATTGATGGGATAAAGATAGAAATGTTAAAAGCAGGTGGGGATATAGTTTTGGAGTGGTTGGTGCAATTATTTAATAAATGTATGGAAGAGGGTAAGGTACCTAGGGATTGGCAGAGAGCATGCATAGTTCCTTTGTATAAAGGCAAAGGGGATAAAAGAGAGTGCAAAAATTATAGGGGGATAAGTCTGTTGAGTGTACCTGGTAAAGTGTATGGTAGAGTTATAATTGAAAGAATTAAGAGTAAGACGGAGAATAGGATAGCAGATGAACAAGGAGGCTTTAGGAAAGGTAGGGGGTGTGTGGACCAGGTGTTTATAGTGAAACATATAAGTGAACAGTATTTAGATAAGGCTAAAGAGGTCTTTGTGGCATTTATGGATTTGGAAAAGGCGTATGACAGGGTGGATAGGGGGGCAATGTGGCAGATGTTGCAAGTGTATGGTGTAGGAGGTAGGTTACTGAAAGCAGTGAAGAGTTTTTACGAGGATAGTGAGGCTCAAGTTAGAGTATGTAGAAAAGAGGGAAATTTTTTCCCAGTAAAAGTAGGCCTTAGACAAGGATGTGTGATGTCTCCGTGGTTGTTTAATATATTTATAGATGGGGTTGTAAGAGAAGTAAATGCGAGGGTCTTGGCAAGAGGCGTGGAGTTAAAAGATAAAGAATCACACACAGGGTGGGAGTTGTCACAGCTGCTCTTTGCTGATGACACTGTGCTCTTGGGAGATTCTGAAGAGAAGCTGCAGAGATTGGTGGATGAATTTGGTAGGGTGTGCAAAAGAAGAAAATTAAAGGTGAATACAGGAAAGAGTAAGGTTATGAGGATAACAAAAAGATTAGGTGATGAAAGATTGAATATCAGATTGGAGGGAGAGAGTATGGAGGAGGTGAACGTATTCAGATATTTGGGAGTGGACGTGTCAGCGGATGGGTCTATGAAAGATGAGGTGAATCATAGAATTGATGAGGGAAAAAGAGTGAGTGGTGCACTTAGGAGTCTGTGGAGACAGAGAACTTTGTCCTTGGAGGCAAAGAGGGGAATGTATGAGAGTATAGTTTTACCAACGCTCTTATATGGGTGTGAAGCATGGGTGATGAATGTTGCAGCGAGGAGAAGGCTGGAGGCAGTGGAGATGTCATGTCTGAGGGCAATGTGTGGTGTGAATATAATGCAGAGAATTCGTAGTTTGGAAGTTAGGAGGAGGTGCGGGATTACCAAAACTGTTGTCCAGAGGGCTGAGGAAGGGTTGTTGAGGTGGTTCGGACATGTAGAGAGAATGGAGCGAAACAGAATAACTTCAAGAGTGTATCAGTCTGTAGTGGAAGGAAGGCGGGGTAGGGGTCGGCCTAGGAAGGGTTGGAGGGAGGGGGTAAAGGAGGTTTTGTGTGCGAGGGGCTTGGACTTCCAGCAGGCATGCGTGAGCGTGTTTGATAGGAGTGAATGGAGACAAATGGTTTTTAATACTTGACGTGCTGTTGGAGTGTGAGCAAAGTAACATTTATGAAGGGATTCAGGGAAACCGGCAGGCCGGACTTGAGTCCTGGAGATGGGAAGTACAGTGCCTGCACTCTGAAGGAGGGGTGTTAATGTTGCAGTTTAAAAACTGTAGTGTAAAGCACCCTTCTGGCAAGACAGTGATGGAGTGAATGATGGTGAAAGTTTTTCTTTTTTGGGCCACCCTGCCTTGGTGGGAATCGGCCAGTGTGATAATAAAAAAATAAAAACAACGTTCTGGCCTCTATAACGGTACTTGGGAGTTTGTTCCACTCATCCACAACTCTATTACCAAACCAGTACTTTCCTATATCCTTCCTGAATCTGAATTTTTCCAACTTAAAACCATTGCTGCGAGTCCTGTCTAGGCTAGATATTTTCAGCACACTATTTACATCCCCTTTATTTATTCCTGTCGAATTTATTAACTTTTTTCACTAAGGTATTTGAGGAGGTAGATCATGGTAATGAATATGATATTGTGTATATGGACTTCAGTAAGGCTTTTGACAGGGTCCCACATCAGAGACTATTGAGGAAAATTAAAGCACATGGAATAGGAGGAGAAATTTTTTCCTGGATAGAGGCATGGTTGACAAATAGGCAGCAGAGAGTTTGCATAAATGGGGAGAAATCAGAGTGGGGAAGCGTCACGAGCGGTGTTCCACAGGGGTCAGTGTTGGGCCCCCTGCTGTTCACAATCTACATAAACGACATAGATGAGGGCATAAAGAGCGACATCAGTAAGTTTGCCGATGACACCAAAATAGGCCGTCGAATTCATTCTGACGAGGACATTAGAACACTCCAGGAAGATTTGAATAGACTGATGCAGTGGTCGGAGAAGTGGCAGATGCAGTTTAATATAGACAAATGCAAAGTTCTAAATGTTGGACAGGACAATAACCATGCCACATATAAACTAAATAATGTAGATCTTAATATTACGGATTGCGAAAAAGATTTAGGAGTTCTGGTTAGCAGTAATCTGAAACCAAGACAACAGTGCATAAGTGTTCGCAATAAAGCTAATAGAATCCTTGGCTTCATATCAAGAAGCATAAATAATAGGAGTCCTCAGGTTGTTCTTCAACTCTATACATCCTTGGTTAGGCCTCATTTAGATTATGCTGCACAGTTTTGGTCACCGTATTACAGAATGGATATAAATTCTCTGGAAAATGTACAAAGGAGGATGACAAAGATGATCCCATGTATCAGAAACCTTCCCTATGAGGATAGACTGAGGGCCCTGAAACTGCACTCTCTAGAAAGACGTAGAATTAGGGGGGATATGATTGAGGTGTATAAATGGAAGACAGGAATAAATAAAGGGGATGTAAATAGTGTGCTGAAAATATCTAGCCTAGACAGGACTCGCAGCAATGGTTTTAAGTTGGAAAAATTCAGATTCAGGAAGGATATAGGAAAGTACTGGTTTGGTAATAGAGTTGTGGATGAGTGGAACAAACTCCCAAGTACCGTTATAGAGGCCAGAACGTTGTGTAGCTTTAAAAATAGGTTGGATAAATACATGAGTAGATGTGGGTGGGTGTGAGTTAGACCTGATAGATTGTGCTAACAGGTCGGTTGCCGTGTTCCTCCCTTAAGTCAATGTGACCTGACCTGACTAGGTTGGGTGCATTGGCTTAAGCCGGTAGGAGACTTGGACCTGCCTTGCATGGGCCAGTAGGCCTTCTGCAGTGTTCCTTCGTTCTTATGTTCTTCTTATGTTCTAGTCAGGTCACTTCCACTTAAGGAAGGAGCACTGCACCAGACCTGGTAGCACAAGCTAGTCAGGTCCAACTCACACCCACCCACACCCACTCATGTATTTATCTAACCTATTTTTAAAACTACACAAGGTTTTAGCCTCAATAACTGTACTGGGGAGTTTGTTCCACTCATCCACAACTCTATTACCAAACCAGTACTTTCCTATATCCTTCCTGAATTTTTCCAACTTAAAACCATTGCTGCGAGTCCTGTCTTGGCTGGATATTTTATCACGTTACAGTAATAATGATTTTTTAAACTCATACACAGATGACTACACTAATAATAATAATAACTGAGACTGATAGTACTTTTCCAATTAAACATTTACCTTGTTCTACACAACAATGATGGTAGATGACGTTACCTATCTAATCTTTAAATTAAGCTATTTATTTCCTTCACCTGAGTTACAGAACCATCCACATAGTAAATAGGTCAGGATATAGACAAGAAATACATAGCGAGGACAGACATAAAACATTCATAATGAATATTTATCATATGTTACATAAGTAATGCTCGACGGGCTGATTTGCTTCATTACAAATTGGTAGATAAGACACATAGGCAACATTTTAGGCAACTTTATTCCGAAACGTTTCGCCTACACAGTAGGCTTCTTCAGTCGAGTACAGAAAGTAGGTTAGTTCCAGACTTTGGAACAGAACTTCTCCAGGCTGAGGGACTGACAATCTCAAATCTACGACTTCAAGGGTGATGGACTGATTACATCGTCTTCACATCTCTACTGCTCCCACCTACTTTCTGTACTCGACTGAAGAAGCCTACTTTATAGGCGAAATGTTTTGGAATAAAGTTGCCTAAAGTGTTGCCTATGTGTTTTATCTACCAACCTGTCGGTATTGTATACCATTTGATAATTACAAATTGCTCTTCTTCCCTCCCGCACCCACTTCCCTGTAACCACAAACTTCTGCTGTACACTCTAACATTATATTCTTTAAGTTACCCCAGTGGCTAAACCTCCCGCTTCACACACGGAGGGCCCGGGTTCGATTCCCGGCGGGTGGAAACATATCGACACGTTTCCTTACACCTGTTGTCCTGTTCACCTAGCAGCAAATAGGTACCTGGGTGTTAGTCGACTGGTGTGGGTGGCATCCTGGGGGACAAGATTAAGGACCCCAATGGAAATAAGTTAGACAGTCCTGGATGACGCACTGACTTTCTTGGGTTATCCTGGGTGGCTAACCCTCCGGGGTTAAAAATCCGAACGAAATCTTATCTTATCTCATCTACCACATTGCCTATATTCTCACTACTACTACCACTAATAATAATAATTATTAGTAATAATAACTAATAATAATAATTATGCTAACAATAACAATAATAATAATAAGTTACAAGCCTAAAACAAGTTGCGCCTCTTAAAAAACCATCTCATAAACGAGAAAACAAAAAAAAAACACTAAAACCCAACACCCAGACAAAAAAAAAACATTAAAAATAAACATCAAAGAAGAAATCAATAAAAATCTCGCCTTTATTTCGCCTTTAAGACCAAAAATTATGATTAAAATGATGATAAAATAATTAATTCTCAATAAGACAACCCGGATTTACGACCAAAATTTGTAAACAAACTCACGTGAAGATTTGTGGCCAAAATTGTCTCGTGATCAGTTTTTTGGCGAAAAAAAAGATATTGTGGGTATTTTTTCGATTTTTTTTCGTTTTTGATGTGTTAATGAGGTTGTTAAGGGCGGATTGAGGGTTGTTAGAGGTTGTTAGAGGGTTGTTAAGGGAGTAATAAGGGAGATGAGAGGCGGCAGATGCTCAGGGGGAGAGCTCTTGATCCGAGATCAGCTCTGCTTCCTTGGATCTAGGAGATCAGCTCTGCTTCCTTGGATCTAGGAGATCAGCTCTGCTTCCTTGGATCTAGGAGATCAGCTCTGCTTCCTTGGATCTAGGAGATCAGCTCTGCTTCCTTGGATCTAGGAGATCAGCTCTGCTTCCTTGGATCTTGGAGATCAGCTCTGCTTCCTTGGATCTAGGAGATCAGCTCTGCTTCCTTGGATCTAGGAGATCAGCTCTGCTTCCTTGGATCTTGGAGATCAGCTCTGCTTCCTTGGATCTAGGAGATCAGCTCTGCTTCCTTGGATCTTGGAGATCAGCTCTGCTTCCTTGGATCTTGGAGATCAGCTCTGCTTCCTTGGATCTAGGAGATCAGCTCTGCTTCCTTGGATCTTGGAGATCAGCTCTGCTTCCTTGGATCTTGGAGATCAGCTCTGCTTCCTTGGATCTAGATTCATTAACTTCCAGGGTAAAAGGATCTTGATCCGAGGTGGTTGATCACTATGACTCCTTGGATCAAACCTAATTACCTCCCATACACCCCAGGACACAAGGGTCTTGATCCGAGGAGGTGGAGCACACCTCTGCTTCCTTGGATCAAACCACATGCAGCCCAGGGACTGTATGAGCCCCTACAGGTTTAGCTCTCACCCTCATTATAACTCCTATTTAATTATAATTTCCTTATCTATTCTTTATTAAATAATTAATTTGTAATTGTTATTCTCTGTTATTCTCTTTGTTATTCTCTTCGTTATTCTCTTCATTATTCTCTTTCTAATTATTCTTCATTATTCTCTCTGTTATTTTCTTTACAATGTATTCAGACAATAATGATGGAAAAACAAAACCGTGACTTCGGTTTTAAAAAACGACTGTGTATTTTCGTATGTTTTTTATTGTTTTATGCTGTGTTTCTTGGTTTCATTTAATGGAAGATATATTACAGAAATTGAGGTAATTTTAATTTGTTTCAGGACTGAAAGTAACTTAATATTGAGCTCAAAATAGCAGAAATGTTGGATTTTTGCCAATATTCCAGAAACACAAATTAGGTCAATCATTAAGTACACATCCAACTGGCCAGTCTAATACGGCTTCATAAATGCACTCAAATTATTTATACAATTATTACAATGATGCAATAATCTGCATAAAAGTAAATCTTCAATTTTTTTTTGGTGTGAATCTAGTGTCAATGATAAGATTGTTGAAATTAACACTGTACTCGGTATTAAAATGTTGAGAAACGAACCAGACACTGTCACAGTGAATCTTACCAAGTGTCTAGAGGTAAATACACACAGATCTAAATGGATTGTGAAAACGTGCAGTTGCATTAAGTTTTATAACCTGCATGAACTGTATCACTGTAGGCAACAAGAGCATTTCACCCCTCCATGGAAGATGTGTTCATTTAATATCACATACCTACAAGTCCCTCCCAAGAAGCTCATTGCTAGTAATCCCTTCCTTAAATCTCTTGTTAGAGCAACTGCTCAAGAAGAAATTTCTCAGCTAGCTGGTAGTAACAAGTTATCACAAGTTATATACACTGATGGATCTAAACAGGAGTCTTCTGGCAGGGCTGCATCTGCTCTTGTTGCCACCTCCAGCAGGAGTCTACTGGCAGGGCTACATCTACTCTTGTTATCACCTCCAGCAGGAGTCTACTGGCAGGGCTACATCTACTCTTGTTATCACCTCCAGCAGGAGTCTACTGGCAGGGCTGCATCTGCTCTTGTTGCCACCTCCAGCAGGAGTCTACTGGCAGGGCTACATCTACTCTTGTTATCACCTCCATCAGGAGTCTACTGGCAGGGCTACATCTACTCTTGTTATCACCTCCATCAGGAGTCTACTGGCAGGGCTACATCTACTCTTGTTGCCACCTCCAGCAGGAGTCTACTGGCAGGGCTACATCTGCCCTTGTTGCTACCTCCTTTGTTAAGGACGATAATAAATTTGTTGAGACAGACAAAAGAATTAACAACTGGGCGTCTACACTGCAAACTGAATTGTTTGCAATCCTAATGGCGCTAAAGCTAACCTATGACACTGAGCTTGACTCTATCATCATTACTGATTCCATGTCATCATTAACTCATATAATGACTAACAACATGCTTACTGGAGAAGCCAGATATAGATACTTAAAAATCCGAGAAAAGGTAATTAATTTACAATTGTTATGGATGCCATCGCGCATTGGATTACTCTTTCATGATAAAGTTGATATGTTAGCCAAGAAGAGTATCCAGAAGGAGGATGTAGTATACAACTTTGGTATAACTGTGTCTAGCATTACCAGTAATATTAGGAGAGAAGTGAATAATGAAGCCCGAGTTGATCTATAACTCACTATGATAACATGAACGTAGATAAGCATGTTTATGGAGCAACTTGCAATGTGAACAGACTGACTGATGTTGTAGTGGCCAGACTTAGGCTTGGTTACAAGTACTGACTGATGTTGTAGTGGCCAGACTTAGGCTTGGTTACAAGTACTGACTGATGTTGTAGTGGCCAGACTTAGGCTTGGTTACAAGTACTGACTGATGTTGTAGTGGCCAGACTTAGGCTTGGTTACAAGTACTGACGTGATGTTGTAGTGGTCAGACTTAGGCTTGGTTACAAATACTGACTGATGTTGTAGTGGCCAGACTTAGGCTTGGTTACAAGTACTTCTGGCAGTTTGGGAGACACACAGATGATGATCAAACTAAATGTAAATTATGTGACCAGACATATGGTCACTGTCTTGAACACTATGTGCTTAATTGTCCACTTATTGAGGAATACAGAGACAGACAGTATAATAACCTATGTGACATGTCAAGATATCTTATTAACCCCTTGACTGTCGCAACCCCCAATCCTGAGGTATCTCCTGGTGTCGCAAAATTTCAAAAAAAGAGAAGAAAAATATTTTTTCATATGAAATGACAGAGAATCTTTTTCCGATTGTAATGATACAAAAAAAAAAAACGAAATTTGATGGAAAACTGACGAAATTACGCTCTTGTGAAGTTAGCGACCTCGGTGATATTTACAAATCGGTGATTTCGCCCACTTTGAGCCCTATTTTTGGCTAATTGCATTGTTTCAGTCGACCAAATTCATAGCTATTTCCTTAGAACTCCATTTTTCTATCAACTGAGTACAAGAAACTGCCCATTTACCAATTTCAACTACCCAATAATGTGGTCAGAAATTTGCAATTTGGCCAATTTCAGGAAAATTAAAAAATATGACAATTCCAAAATAAGGTCCAGAATGAACAATGCAGACATTCCTGGCTCTAAAATAACATTTTCTTTGTTCATCAGTCATGTCTCCAGGACCCTCTGATATTACTCTTGCTTTCTATTTTGAATTTTTATTCAAACAAAAAATAGAAGATTTACTGTTATGCAGACTACTGCAATATTGTAATAATTGTATAAATAACATCAACCCATTCATGACTGCATATTAGAATGGCTAGTTGGACATTTATTGGACAATGACATCATTTGTTTACTTTTGAACATCGGCAAAAATCAAACATTTCCCCTACTTTGAGCTCCATTTCCAGGTTCTTTTTATAGTAAAATCAATCAAAATCACCTCTATTTCTATAATATGTTTTCCATTCTATCAAATGAGACCAAGAAAACGAGAATACAACCATAAATACTATACGAAAATAGACCACAAAGTCGGCATTTTAATTAAAAAAACGGTCGGAGTTTTTTTTTTCTCATTATGCACTGCGTGCTCCAGGATTTTTTTTATATGGTGCACACTGACCACACAGACCCATTCTCTCACATGTGGGCCTACCAGCTTTCTCCTTCTTGATTTGAAGCCGCTAGAATTTATGAGTATATATACGTCAAACACGGTACCTCGTAAGACATATATACGGCCGCGACAGTCAAAGGGTTAATGAAAATGAGATACCAGATATATTAAGCCAATTTCCTAAATTTGCTTGTAACAGATAAGTGAACTGTAGATATATGTAAATCCAATTGTATACCTGTTAACCCTTTTTGGGCCTAGTTCCTAGGCCTTTTTTGTATCCATATCCCATATCCATATGGGAAGTACAGTGCCTGCACTCTGAAGGAGGGGTGTTAATGTTGCAGTTTAAAAACTGTAGTGTAAAGCACCCTTCTGGCAAGACAGTGATGGAGTGAATGATGGTGAAAGTTTTTCTTTTTCGGGCCACCCTGCCTTGGTGGGAATCGGCCAGTGTGTTAATAAATAATAAAAAATGTTCTTGCTCTACCGTCCACAGGGTGGATACGGGGTGCACAATATACTAGCCAGTTCGGTGGTAAAATCTAATCTGAATAAAAATTCAAAATTAATATCAAATGTAATAGATGTTGCCTGGGTAAGGGCGAGGAAGTGATAAAACTTGTAGTAGTTGATGTAGGGTTCTGGTGTGGCTGCTGAGAAGAATTTCGTTAGTGTGGTCTGCTTTGTAATTTCCTTTCTGCCTTCACGAATTTCACGACAGTATCGTAAAAGTTTGTTCATTCCCCATTCTGTTTTCGTGAACCCTTCAACACTGGGGTCCATAGCCTCTAGTTCCATCATGAGTGAATTTGCTTTCTCGAACACGCTAGCTAACCCCTTTATAGTGAACTTCTTTTGTACTTCTTCCACTCTTTTTTTTTTCTCTTCCAAGTGATGCTTAGCTTCCATCTCTGTTAAATCTTCGTTAGCTCTCCCTCGACATTTTCCACTAATTGTTGAATATCTTCCACTTCAACATCTAAATTAAGCTCATTAGCAAGTTCCACAATTTTTTTTATTTATGACATCAAGAGGTTCATCTTTATAAAACCCTTGAAAAATATTCACGAAAACTTTTAGGCATTTTTTCCATATGCCTTGCATACACTTCTGTCAATCCTTCTCAAGCTGATGCAATGTTCTTTATGCATTATATTGTAAAATGTATGATTTCCAAAAGTCATGAAGGGCTATTTCATCATCTTCTGTTAGCTTTGGACAAAGTTGTGTGCAAATACAGTGGACCTCCGCTTTACGATCAGCTCCCAATGCGACCAATTATGTAAGTGTATTTATGTAAGTGCGTTTGTACGTGTATGTTTGGGGGTCTGAAATGGACTAATTAATTCACAATATTCCTTATGGGAACAAATTCGTTCAGTAATGGCACCTGAACATACTTCTGGAATGAAATAATATCGTAAGCCGGGGGTCCACTGTAGTATGCCCTGAACCTAACTGTATCCCCGTGGTCCACTGGCTGTAGGACAGAAGTCTTGTTTTTAGGCAGATACATTACCCTTACATCCTGGTGTAGATCATCAAAATGCTCGGCTTTGAAACTGGGTAATCATATCCCAACCTTAATTAATAATTATCTGCTTATTTGTTCTTTTAATTCCTGAATTTATTGTTTATAAGCCTTTAAAGTCCTTATACATAAGTAATTATTTGATTATTGCTGTTGTAGTCCTTAAGTTAGGCTTAAATTTGCCTGAAATGCATCATAAAGTTGGAATGTTGTAAGTTGAACCATCGTAAAGGTGAAATACTGTGTTCTATACAAGTTTTGGAGGTTGGAAGGGGACTTGCCTAGCACGGGTAAACTCTAGGCCTAGTATAGGCCTGTGCTAGGTCTTCATTCATATGATAGTAACAAATAGAACATTGACTAAATCCCATACGCGTTTTCGACAGATTGCGGACGCGCAGGATCAACTTCCACTAGGGATAATGTTTGTTGACAGTGAAGCAGACTCCACTGAGATGGATTACTCCGACATAAATGACCAGGAGTTGTCGGAGGATGACTCCGACGTGGAGGTAACTAATATTGAATTATATTTATGCAATATTGCAGGTGCCTGATGATGTCTTGATTGCAGCATGAAAGGCCTAGAGCTATTATTCAACTCTCCCTGTTGTTATTTTGCATATACAGTAGGACCCCGCTTTATGGTGTTTCACTATACAGCTTTCCTCTAATATGGACATTTCAAATTATGACCAAAACTCGCTATATGGCTCCCCCCGTCTTTCTAATGCGGTCACCGCGCCCCACCCGGTTAGTTTACGTTCTCTGTGAACACATCTCTCTATTATGTCTGGAAACTTTCAAAAATTTCAAATGTTTTAATTAAAGTTACTGGATATTTTACATGTACTCTGATAATTATACTTATGTGTAGCTGTACCTAAATATACTTACACACTGCTGGCGTGCAGGTACACATTAAAATCGCTAAGAGTCTCTTTACTCGACTCTATATAATAATCTCTTGGGCGCATTCAATGTCGTATATTACGTAATATAGACATTTCCATAAATCCATCTATGATATTTTTTTCAAAATTATGTAATAAACACGCTATGTAATACAGGAAGGCCCCGCTTTACGGCGTTTCACTTTACGGCATTCCGCTAATACGGACATTTCAAATTATGACCAAAACTCGCTATATGGCTCCCCCCACCTGACTTTCTAATACGGTCACCGTGCCCCACCCTGTTTGTTAACATTCTCCATGAGCTCAGTAAGCACTAAGTCTCTCCATTTTGTCTGGAAACTCCAAAATTTCAAATGTTTTTAAAAGTTATTTCATATTTTATATATACTCTGATAATTATACTTATGTATACCTGTACCTAAATAAACTTACATACATTGAGTCATTTAAATGTCGTATATTACGTTAATATACACATTTTCATTAATCCATCCATGATATTTTTTTCAAAATTATATAATAAACACGATGCATAACATATAAATAAGATAAATACACCCCACAGTAGAATAAATAAACAAATGTGAGATGTGAGCAGACGACTTGCACAAGTGGTGATAATAACAATACTGAGTCTCATTAAATGTCGTATATTACGGTAATATACACATTTTCATTAATCCATCCATGATATTTTTTTCAAAATTATATAATAAACACGATGCATAACATATAAATAAGATAAATACACCCCACAGTAGAATAAATAAACATAAATGTGAGCTGTGGTAGCAGACGACTTCCACAAGTGGTGATAATAACAATAGTCACGGAGTCTCATTAAATGTCGTATATTACGGTAATATACACATTTTCATTAATCCATCCATGATATTTTTTTCAAAATTATATAATAAACACGATACATAACATAAAAAGATGATAAATACACCCCACAATAGAATAAATAAACATAAATATAAGATGTGGGAGCCTGGTTTGTTTACATAACTCTGCGCCTGTTACCTCTCATGTACTCATTCTTTCTCTCTCTCATTTATTCGTTTTATCTCATTTACTTACTCCTGACCCTACATTAAGACTACAAATATTTTAAGGTAAGTAATGAGTGAACTGTATATACATTTTATCGCTCTGGGATGCTTAAATATCATAGAATAGTATGTGTGGGTGGGGTGGCCTGGTGAGGCTATTACAATACATACCACACTTGATTTCTTACAATAAATACTACTTGTCTCACCCTAGATTAAGACTATAAATATTTTAAGGTAAGTAATGAGTGCACTATGTGTGTATTGTACTTTTTTATTGTTTTTTGATGCCTGGTTCTATTGCTAACTTAATATATGTTAGTGTAAACTTGTTATCTAGTGTTTGTATGCATTTATAAGTGGAAAAAAAGGGTGTTCCACTTTACGGCGATTTCCGCTTTATGGCGGTAGCCTGGAACCTAACCTGCCGTATAAGTGGGGCCTTCCTGTATATAAACATGATACATACACCCACAGTATAAAAATTGACATAAATATGAGATATGTTTACTAAGCGATTGGTGGGAGGGTCGGAAGAATTACATTTTCTCTAGTCAAACACCAGTATCTTAACTGTAGAAAAATATTCCTTTCGTATGCCTTCACTCTGTTGCTATTCACGACCCTTGTGGGTTTAGCGCTTCTTTTTTATTATGATAATAATATCACCATTCCTTCAAAAAATGATGTTACATGAGAATGGAAGTGTTGGTCTTTATTTATTCTACTGTACAACTGTGGAGACAGCTTGTACACAATGTAAGGTGTTTCCATGAACGTGTATCAACCATAACCAGACGCTTCGTCCGTTTGTTTACACAGTGGGTGGGGTGGCCCGGCGGGCTACCCTATACCTCCCACGTGACTTTCTGCAAATAAATACTTTTCACCTCTCACCCTACATTAAGACTGTTAACACTACAGATATTTTAAGGTAAGTAATGAGTGTACTGTATATGCATTTTATCACTCTAGAGTGCTTTGTGTCATAGTATATTATGTGCAGGAGGGGGTGGCCAGGAGGGCTACCACACCTGACTTCTTACAATAAATACTACTCACCTTTTGCTCTACATTAAGACTACAAATATTTTGAGATAAATAATGAGTTTATGGTGTGTGTATTTTACTGTTTATTGCTTTTAATGCCTAGTTCTATTGCTTACTTAATATATGTTAGTGTAAACTTGTTATCTGCCATTTATATGCATTTATAATTGGAAAAAAAATGGCGTTCTGCTTTCCGGTGGTAACCTGGAACCTAACTTGCTGTATAAGAGGGGCCCTACTGTGTGTGTGTTTGTATAAATATATATATAATATATATGTATGTATATATATATATATATGTATGTATATATATATGTATATATGTATATATATATATATGTATATATATATGTATATATGTATATATGTATATATATATGTATATATGTATATATGTATATATGTATATATGTATATATGTATATATATATGTATATATGTATATATATATATATATATGTATATATATATATATGTATATGTATATATATATATATATATATACTATATATATATATATATATAGAGGTAGTAGGTTGGTAGACAGCAACCACCCAGGGAGGTACTACCATCCTGTAATTGTTTTACATGATGGTAGGATTGCTGGTGTCTTTTGTCTGTCTCATAAATATGCAAGATTACAGGCATGTCTTGCTACTTCTACTTACACTTAGGTCACACTACACATACATGTACACGTTTATTTATACACACTCATCTGAGTTTTCTTTGATTTTATCTTAATAGTTCTTGGTCTTATTACTTTTCCTTTTATATCCATGGGGAATTGGAATAAGAATCTTTCCTCCGTAAGCCATGCGTGTTGTAAAAGTCAACTAAAATGCCGGGAACAATGGGCTAGTAACCTCTTTTCCTGTAAAGATTACTAAAAAGAATAAGAAGAAGAAAATTGTCAAAGTGGGAAGTCTGAATGTGCGTGGATGTTGTGCAAATGATAAGAAAGAGATGATTGTGGATGTTATGAATGAGAAGAAGCTGGATGTCCTGGCTTTAAGTGAAACGAAGCTGAAGGGGGTCGGAGAGTTTCAATGGAGAGGAATAAATGGGATTAGGTCAGGGGTTTCAAATAGAGTTAGAGCTAAAGAAGGAGTAGCAATAATGTTGAAGGATAAGCTATGGCAGGAAAAGAGGGACTATAAATGTATTAATTCAAGGATTTTGTGGAGTAAAATAAAGATTGGATGTGAAAAGTGGGTTATAATAAGCGTGTATGTACCTGGAGAAGAGAGAAGTGTAGAGGAGAGAGAGAGATTCTGGGAAATGTTGAGTGAATGCGTGGGGAGTTTTGAATCAAGTGTGAGAGTAATGGTGGTTGGGGATTTCAATGCTAAAGTGGGTAAAAATGTTATGGAGGGAGTAGTAGGTAAATTTGGGGTGCCAGGGGTAAATGTAAATGGGGAGCCTTTAATTGAGCTATGTGTAGAAAGAGATTTGGTAATAAGTAATACATATTTTATGAAAAAGAGGATAAATAAATATACAAGGTATGATGTAGCACGTAATGAAAGTAGTTTGTTAGATTATGTATTGGTGGATAAAAGGTTGATGGGTAGGCTCCAGGATGTACATGTTTATAGAGGGGCAACTGATATATCGGATCATTATTTAGTTGTAGCTACAGTTAGAGTAAGAGGTAGATGGGAAAAGAGGAAGGTGGCAACAAGTAAGAGGGAGGTGAAAGTGTATAAACTAAGGGAGGAGGAAGTTCGGGGGAGATATAAGCGACTGTTGGTAGAAAGGTGGGCTAGTGTAAGTATGAGTAGTGGGGGGGTTGAGTAGTGGGGGTTGAGTGGGGGGTTGAGTAGTGGGGGGGTTGAGTAGTGGGGGGGTTGAAGAGGGTTGGAACAGTTTTAAAAATGTAGTATTAGAATGTGGGGCAGAAGTTTGTGGTTATAGGAGGGTGGGGGCAGGAGGAAAGAGGAGTGATTGGTGGAATGATGAAGTAAAGGGTGTGATAAAAGAGAAAAAGTTAGCTTATGAGAGGTTTTTATAAAGCAGAAGTGTTATAAGAAAAGCAGAGTATATGGACAGTAAAAGAAAGGTGAAGAGAGTGGTGAGAGAGTGCAAAAGGAGAGCAGATGATAGAGTGGGAGAGGCACTGTCAAGAAATTTTAATGAAAATAAGAAAAAAATTTGGAGTGAGTTAAACAAGTTAAGAAAGCCTAGGGAAAGTATGGATTTGTCAGTTAAAAACAGAGTAGGGGAGTTAGTAGATGGGGAGATGGAGGTATTAGGTAGATGGCGAGAATATTTTGAGGAACTTTTAAATGTTGAGGAAGAAAGGGAGATGGTAATTTCATGCACTGGTCAGGGAGGTATACCATCTTTTAGGAGTGAAGAAGAGCAGAATGTAAGTGTGGGGGAGGTACGTGAGGCATTACGTAGAATGAAAGGGGGTAAAGCAGCTGGAACTGATGGGATCATGACAGAAATGTTAAAAGCAGGGGGGATATAGTGTTGGAGTGGTTGGTACTTTTGTTTAATAAATGTATGAAAGAGGGGAAGGTACCTAGGAATTGGCGGAGAGCATGTATAGTCCCTTTATATAAAGGGAAAGGGGACAAAAGAGATGGTAAAAATTATGGAGGAATAAGTTTATTGAGTATACCAGGAAAAGTGTATGGTAGGGTTATAATTGAAAGAATTAGAGGTAAGACAGAATGTAGGATTGCGGATGAGCAAGGAGGTTTCAGAGTGGGTAGGGGATGTGTAGATCAAGTGTTTACATTGAAGCATATATGTGAACAGTATTTAGATAAAGGTAGGGAAGTTTTTATTGCATTTATGGATTTAGAAAAGGCATATGAGAGAGTGGATAGGGGAGCAATGTGGGAGATGTTGCAAGTATATGGAATAGGTGGTAACCTGGAGTTTACCTGGAGAGAGTTCCGGGGGTCAATGCCCCCGCGGCCCGGTCTGTGACCAGGCCTCCTGGTGGATCAGAGCCTGATCAACCAGGCTGTTGCTGCTGGCTGCACGCAAACCAACGTACGAGCCACTGCCCGGCTGATCAGGAACTGACTTCAGGTGCTTGTCCAGTGCCAGCTTGAAGACTGCCAGGGGTCTGTTGGTAATCCCCCTTATGTGTGCTGGGAGGCAGTTGAACAGTCTCGGGCCCCTGACACTTATTGTATGGTCTCTTAACGTGCTAGTGACACCCCTGCTTTTCATTGGGGGGATGGTGCATCGTCTGCCAAGTCTTTTGCTTTCGTAGTGAGTGATTTTCGTGTGCAAGTTCGGTACTAGTCCCTCTAGGATTTTCCAGGTGTATATAATCATGTATCTCTCCCTCCTGCGTTCCAGGGAATACAGGTTTAGGAACCTCAAGCGCTCCCAGTAATTGAGGTGTTTTATCTCCGTTATGCGCGCCGTGAAAGTTCTCTGTACATTTTCTAGGTCGGCAATTTCACCTGCCTTGAAAGGTGCTGTTAGTGTGCAGCAATAAATGCTGTAAAGAGTTTTTATGAGGATAGTGAGGCTCAGGTTAGGGTGTGTAGAAGAGAGGGAGAATACTTCCCGGTAAAAGTAGGTCTTAGACAGGGATGTGTAATGTCACCATGGTTGTTTAATATATTTATAGATGGGGTTGTAAAAGAGGTAAATGCTAGGGTGTTCGGGAGAGGGGTGGGATTAAATTATGGGGAATCAAATTCAAAATGGGAATTAACACAGTTACTTTTTGCTGATGATACTGTGCTTATGGGAGATTCTAAAGAAAAATTGCAAAGGTTAGTGGATGAGTTTGGGAATGTGTGTAAAGGTAGAAAGTTGAAAGTGAACATAGAAAAGAGTAATGTGATGAGGGTATCAAATGATTTAGATAAAGAAAAATTGGATATCAAATTGGGGAGGAGGAGTATGGAAGAAGTGAATGTTTTCAGATACTTGGGAGTTGACGTGTCGGCGGATGGATTTATGAAGGATGAGGTTAATCATAGAATTGATGAGGGAAAAAAGGTGAGTGGTGCATTGAGGTATATGTGGAGTCAAAAAACATTATCTATGGAGGCAAAGAAGGGAATGTATGAAAGTATAGTAATACCAACACTTTTATATGGGTGTGAAGCTTGGGTGGTAAATGCAGCAGCGAGGAGACGGTTGGAGGCAGTGGAGATGTCCTGTCTAAGGGCAATGTGTGGTGTAAATATTATGCAGAAAATTCGGAGTGTGGAAATTAGGAAAAGGTGTGGAGTTAATAAAAGTATTAGTCAGAGGGCAGAAGAGGGGTTGTTGAGGTGGTTTGGTCATTTAGAGAGAATGGATCAAAGTAGAATGACATGGAAAGCATATAAATCTATAGGGGAAGGAAGGCGAGGTAGGGGTCATCCTCGAAAGGGTTGGAGAGAGAGGGTAAATGAGGTTTTGTGGGCAAGGGGCTTAGACTTTTAGCAAGCGTGCGTGAGCGTGTTAGATAGGAGTGAATGGAGACGAATGGTACTTGGGACCTGACGATCTGTTGGAGTGTGAGCAGGGTAATATTTAGTGAAGGGATTCAGGGAAACCGGTTATTTTCATATAGTCGGACTTGAGTCCTGGAAATGGGAAGTACAATGCCTGCACTTTAAAGCAAGAGGCTTACGACTTACATAAGAACATAAGAACATAAGAATGTAGGAACACTGCAGAAGGCCTACTGGCCCATACGAGGCAGGTCCTTATCACAACGACATCTACCTAAAGCTACTCAAGAAATAACTCCCGTACCCCTTGACACCAATCAAACCCAGCCCCTCCCACTCATATATTTGTCCAGTCTCTTCTTAAAGCTACCCAAGGTCCTAACCTCTATCACCCCACTGGGAAGACCGTTCCACGCATCTACAACTCTGTTAGAAAACCAGTACTTACCTATGTCCTTTCTAAATCTAAATTTATCCAACTTAAATCCATTATTCCTGGTTCTTACCTGGTTCGACACCCTCAGTACTTTATTAATGTCTCCCTTGTTTATGCCCGTCATCCACTTATACACTTCAATGATATCTCCCCTCATTCTACGCCTCTCCAGAGAGTGGAGATTTAAGGCTTTAAGTCTATCTTCATACGGGAGGTTCCTTACACAGTAAATCATTTTAGTCATTCTTCTCTGTATGTTCTCTAATGAGTCTATGTCCATCCTGTAGTAAGGGGACCAAAACTGAGCAGCATAATCCAAATGAGGCCTCACTAGTGATGTATAGAGCTGCAAAATAACTTTTGGACTTCTGTTACTTATACTTCTTGAGATAAATCCAAGTAATCTGTTGGCCTTGTTGCGCACACTAAGGCACTGCTGTCTTGGCTTTAGATTTCTGCCTACCATGACTCCCAAGTCTTTTTCACATTCTGTATGACCAAGCTCTACTTTTTATCACAGCTAACCTTAGACGCCATTGTCAATGAGAGCCAACTAGTTAACGAAAGAGTAAACGAGAGAGAGAACAAGATACAGAGTTGAAACAATGTAAGAACACAAACTGAACAGGTAGTGGACGATCACTTGGTCAGGTGAAATAAATGCCTATTAATATGTGTCTACTTTTAGTTCATTCACGTCCGTTTGTGTTTGTAAAACATTTACCTCAATATTTTTTTATTATAATAATAATTACCTCACAATACAAATACTCTTACATTGTGTACAAGTTGTACAAGTTAGTTCAGAATAAACAAACAGCAACACACCATTTTTAGAGTGAATGAAGATAATAATAATAATAATAATACAGTGAACCCCCGATTAACGATATTTTTTCATTCGAGAAGTATGTTCAGGTGCCAGTACTGACCGAATTTGTGCCCATAAGGAATATTGTGAAGTAGATTAGTCCATTTCAGACCCCCAAACATACACGTACAAACACACTTACATAAATACACTTACATAATTGGTCGCATTGGGAAGTGATCGTTAAGCGGGGGTCCACTGTAATAATAATAATATTATTATTAATATTAATAATAATAATATTAATAATTATTATTATTTTTTTTTATTATCACACTGGCCGATTCCCACCAAGGCAGGGTGGTCTACCAAGGCAGGGTGACCCACCAAGGCAGGGTAACCCACCAAGGCAGGGTGACTCACCAAGGCATGGTGGCCCGAAAAAGAAAAACTTTCACCATCATTCACTCCATCACTGTCTTGCCAGAAGGGTGCTTTACACTACAGTTTTTAAACTGCAACATTAACACCCCTCCTTCAGAGTGCAGGCACTGTACTTCCCATCTCCAGGACTCAAGTCCGGCCTGCCGGTTTCCCTGAACCCCTTCATAAATGTTACTTTGCTCACACTCCATTTATGAAGGGGTTCAGGGAAACCGGCAGGCCGGACTTGAGTCCTGGAGATGGGAAGTACAGTGTCTGCACTCTGAAGGAGGGGTGTTAATGTTGCAGTTTAAAAACTGTAGTTTAAAGCACCCTTCTGGCAAGACAGTGATGGAGTGAATGATGGTGAAAGTTTTTCTTTTTCGGGCCACCCTGCCTTGGTGGGAATCGGCCAGTGTGATAATAAAAAAAATAATAATAATAATAATTATTATTATTATTATTATTATTATTTATTATAAAAAGCACTAAACCCACAAGGGTCGTAAATTGCTATACATAGAGTAAAGGCATATGAAAATAATATTTTTCTACAGTTACCCCCTGTTGCGAATAAGAAATTTTTTAAAGAACTTGAGAATGTGGCCTGTTACCATTTATTTCTTATGCAACAAGATTTTTTGATCCGAGTTCTTTAAAGGTATTTTAGAGTCTAGGGGAAATAATTTCAACTGGGAAACTCCATAGAATAATATTCAAATTTATTAAAGTATTTAAATACAATACTTTATCTTCTCTTTGTAGTTAATGTAACTTAATACTTTGTACAATAAATTTACAATATACATTTAGTTCAAAATCATGGAAATGTCACATTAATAAGGAAGTTTAATTATTCTTCCTGTAATTAAGTCTTCATTAACATTTACGTCTTTGTCTTAACAAGACTGTAGACCCAAAATACAAAAGGTACAAGATTTGGCAAGACCTTTGAATCTGGCCGTAAAGTATCTCTATGGATTACTGAACTGACCAAGAATATAAATATCAAAAGAGTCTTTCAGAGCAATTAGGAACAAACTGAGTCAGCTCTAGAGTCCAATTCTCAAAACCATTCAAACTGTACACCGTAAGAGCCAATATACGATCAGTTGTCAGGGCTAGAGCAGGGAGCGGACTGACTCCTTGCCAGTCTGTTGACGCGTTGTCAGGTTGGATCAGCTGACCCAAATGTCAGCCAGCCGGACATAAACAATTGAACAATTCACCGGATAGTTCCGAGACTTAAACTCTGTATACACAAGAAATCCTACCTAACAATAATAATAAAATAATAGTAATAATACCAAAATAGTGATAACAAAATAGTGATAATACCATGGTATTTTTCATATACAGTGGACCCCCGCATACCGTTGGCATCACATAACGTTAAATCCGCATACCGATACATTTTATCACTAAAATTTTGCCTCGCATACCGCTAAAAAACCCGCTCAACACTATTCGTCTGAGACGTGTCTAATGTGCGGCCTGAGCCAGCCTCACATGTTCCGCCGGTGGCATTGTTTACAAGCCAGCCTCCGCGGTAACATCCAAGCATACAATCAGAACATTTTGTATTATTACAGTGTTTTTGGTGATTTTATCTGCAAAATAAGTGACCATGGGCCCCAAGAAAGCTTCTAGTGCCAACGCTATGGTAAAAAGGGTGAGAAATATTATCAAAATACTGTGGTACCATGGTCAACTGCTGATGCTGCTGCTGCTGTAGCACTGTCAGCTGCTGCTGCTGCTGCTGCTGTAGCACTGTCAGCTGCTGCTGCTGCTGTACCACCATCAGCTGCTGCTGCTGCTGTACCACCGTCAGCTGCTGCTGCTGTAGCACTGTCAGCTGCTGCTGCTGCTGTAGTACCGTCTGCTGCTGCTGTAGCATCGTCTGCTGCTGCTGTAGCATTGTCTGCTGCTGCTGTAGCACTGTCAGCTGCTGCTGCTGATGTACCACCGTCAGCTGCTGCTGTAGCATCGTCTCCTGCTGCTGTAGCATCGTCTGCTGCTGCTGTAGCACTGTCAGCTGCTGCTGCTGTAGCACTGTCAACTGCTGCTGCTGCTGTAGCACTGTCAGCTGCTGCTGTACTACCATCAGCTGCTGCTGCTGCTGTACCACCGTCAGCTGCTGCTGCTGCTGTAGTACCGTCTGCTGCTGCTGTAGCATCGTCTGCTGCTGCTGTAGCACTGTCAGCTGCTGCTGCTGCTGTAGCACTGTCAGCTGCTGCTGCTGCTGTAGCATCATCTGCTGCTGCTGTAGCATCATCTGCTGCTGCTGTAGCATCGTCTGCTGCTGCTGTAGCACTGTCAGCTGCTGCTGCTGCTGTACCACCGTCAGCTGCTGCTGCTGCTGCTGCTGTAGTACCGTCTGCTGCTGCTGTAGCATCGTCTACTGCTGCTGTAGCATCGTCTGCTGCTGCTGTAGCACTGTCAGCTGCTGCTGTAGTACCGTCTGCTGCTGCTGTAACATCATCTGCTGCTGCTGTAGCATTGTCTGCTGCTGCTGTAGCACTGTCAGCTGCTGCTGTAGCACTGTCAGCTGCTGCTGCTGCTGCTGCTGTAGCACCGTTGTTAGTGTGGCTTATTGAGAATACCAAGAAACAATTAACCCCAGAGGGTTAGCCACCCAGGATAACCCAAAAAAGTCAGTGTCATCGAAGACTGTCTAACTTATTTCCATTGGGGTCCTTAATCTTGTCTCCCAGGATGCAACCCACACCAGTCGACTAACACCCAGGTGAACAGGGAAAAACGCCTGGAACTAGTGCTCATATTGGTGAGTTTAAAGCCAGCAAAGGTTGGTTTGAGAGATTTAAGAATCGTAGTGGCATACACAGTGTGATAAGGCCTGTTCTGGAAGAAAATGCCAAACAGGACCTACAGTACTCAGGAGGAAAAGGCACTCCCAGGACACAGTGTCTCATCAGTCATTGCTGCATCTTCAATAAAGGTAAGTGTCATTTATTCTTCATTTAGTAGAGTAGTACATGCACAATATATATTGTGCATGTACTACTCTACTATTGTGCATGTATCCTTCTCTTTGTGTGTAGGAAAATGTATATTTCATGTGGTAAAATTTTTTTTTTCATACTTTTGGGTGTCTTGCACGGATTAATTTGATTTCCATTATTTCTTATGGGGAAAATTCATTCGCATAATGATAATTTCGCATAACAATGAGCTCTCAGGAACCGATTAATATCATTATGCGGGGGTCCACTGTATATATATATATATATGTATATATATGTATATATATATATTTATATATATTTATATATATTATATATATATATATATATATATATATTTATATTTATATATATTATATATATATATATATATATATATATATATTTATATGTATATATATATATATATATATATATATATATATATATATTTATATATATTTATATATACGCACACACACAAACACACACACACACACATATAGTATATATATGTATCTTCTATATATACAATAGAGAACAATATACTCTAATTGTTCAGTGGATAATTGACGTTCTGTTCTTGTGCTTGTTCTCGTTCTTGTTGTTGTCATCTTGTTATTGTTCTTGCAGACACAGAGAGCGTTCTCCAGGGGGGACCTCAAGCCAGGGTTGAACGTTCTATCTCAGAAGATCATCAAGGACTACAAGAACGACATTGTGAGTTTCTTCCGCTGCTGCAATTGATCTTTTTAATAATAATAATAATAAGCATTGGGTTCCTGGTCACTATAAACAGTTGTAGCTATAATAAGTGTGCTTGATAGACTACCATCTATTATCATCGTTTGCAACTCAAAACACACACACACACACACACACACACACGTGTGTGTACTGCCGTGTACAACCCCAGTGTAAATGCACATTTTGAAGAATTTGCTATTATGTAAATGTGTAATTTGAGTGTAAATGTGTAAATCTTTCTGCTTTCAACACACTGGCCATATCCCACCGAGGCGGGGGTGGACCACCGAGGCGGGTTGGCCTAAAAGGAAAAACAAAAGTTTTTCCTTTTACATTTAACAATATATACAGGAGAAGGGGTTACTATCCCCTTGCTCCTGGCATTTTAGTCGCCTCTTACAACACGCATGGCTTACGGAGGAAGAATTCTGTTCCACTTCCCCATGGAGGTAAGAGGAAATAAACAAGAACAAGAACTAGAAAGAAAATAGAAGAAAACCCAGAGGGGTGTGTATATATATATGCTTGTACATGTATGTGTAGTGTGACCTAAGTGTAAGTAGAAGTAGCAAGACGTACCTGAAATCTTGCATGTTTATGAGACAGAAAAAAAGACACCAGCAATCCTACCATCATGTAAAACAATTACAGGCTTTCGTTGTACACTCACTTGGCAGGACGGTAGTACCTCCCTGGGCGGTTGCTGTCTACCAACCTACTACCTAGAAATGATACACAAATAACCCGCACATAAAAGAGAGAAGCTTATGACGACGTTTCGGTCTGACTTGGACCATTGACAAAGTCACACTAACCAGAGGTAGAGCAGGACGGCTATATATAGGCAGGAAAAGGTGGTGGTAGTAGTAGTACAAGAATTGTATATAATACTGACCACCTCTTCCTGCCTATATATAGCCGTCCTGCTCCACCTCTGGTTAGTGTGACTTTGTCAATGGTCCAAGTCGGACCGAAACGTCGTCGTAAGCTTCTCTCTTTTATGTGCGGGTTATTTGCGTATCGTTCCAGTCACGGTATTGTGCCTTTTTGTTATTTATTTATCTAGAAATGTGTAAATATATATGTAAATATGTAAATTACTGAATAAATGTGTTTGTTAATATTTAAATATGTAAATGAGAGTGTAAACATATAAATGAGTGTGTAAATGAGTGTAAATAAGAATGTAAACATGTAAATGGTAGTGTAAATATATAAACGAGAGTAAATGTGTAAATAAAGTGTAAATATATAAATAAAGGTGTAAATATTAAATAAGAGTGTATATTGATTTACAGTATTATTTACAGGGTGGATTGAAACAGAAATTGTCAGAGTTCCATCTTCCATTGCCTTGGATTGAACGCTTGGACCTGACCCTTCCACCAGCACCTCTGGCCCCGGAGCTGGATGTTGAGGTGTGTTACTACTGCTTGGAATAGTCTGGGGGTGTGTTAGGATAGGCCTGGGATAGTAAGCTTGGACCTAACCCTTCCACCTCAGCATCCAGCTCCTGGGCCAGGAGCTGGATGTTGAGGTGTGTTACTGCCTGGGATACTCTCTGTTGTGTTAAGATAGGTCTGGGATAGTCTGTGGTGTGTTAAGATAGGTCTGGGATAATTTGTGGTGTGTAAAGATAGGTCTCGGGTAGTCTGTGGTGTGTTAGGATAGGTCTGGGATAATTTGTGGTGTGTTAAGATAGGTCTGGGATAGTCTGTGGTGTGTTAAGATAGGTCTGGGATAGTCTGTGGTGTGTTAAGATAGGTCTGGGATAGTCTGTGGTGTGTTAAGATAGGTCTGGGATAGTCTGTGGTGTGTTAAGATAGGTCTGGGATAGTCTGTGGTGTGTTAAGATAGGTCTGGGATAGTCTGTGGTGTGTTAAGATAGGTCTGGGATAGTCTGTGGTGTGTTAAGATAGGTCTGGAATAGTCTGTGGTGTGTTAAGATAGGTCTGGAATAGTCTGTGGTGTGTTAAGATAGGTCTGGGATAATCTGTGGTGTGTTAAGATAGGTCTGGGATAGTCTGTGGTGTGTTAAGATAGGTCTGGGGTAGTCTGTGGTGTGTTAAGATAGGTCTGGGATAGTCTGTGGTGTGTTAAGATAGGTCTGGGATAGTCTGTGGTGTGTTAAGATAGGTCTGGGATAGTCTGTGGTGTGTTAAGATAGGTCTGGAATAGTCTGTGGTGTGTTAAGATAGGTCTGGAATAGTCTGTGGTGTGTTAAGATAGGTCTGGGATAATTTGTGGTGTGTTAAGATAGGTCTGGGATAGTCTGTGGTATGTTAAGATAGGTCTGGGATAGTCTGTGGTGTGTTAAGATAGGTCTGGGATAATTTGTGGTGTGTTAAGAAGGTCTGGGATAGTTTGTGGTGTGTAAAGATAGGTCTCGGGTAGTCTGTGGTGTGTTAGGATAGGTCTGGGATAGTCTGTGTTATGTCAGGGTGGGTCTGGGATAGTCTGTGTTGTGTTAGGATAGGTCTGGGGTAGTCTGTGTTGTGTTAGGATAAGTCTGGGATAGTCTGTGTTGTGTTAGGATAGGTCTGGGATAGTCTATAGTGTGTTAGGATAGTCGGTAAATACCGAATTACAGAAAATATCAACCTGGATGAGGACTAACAAACTTACTCTCAATATTGACAAAACTTACTGCATTCAGTTTGGTAACAGAGCTGCAGATGTCCCTCTTAACATAATGATAAATGGATCACCTATCACAAAACTCACAGAGGGAAAATTCTTAGGAATCCACCTTGATAATAGACTCAAATTTCAAACACATATACAACAAATTTCCAAAAAAATTTCCAAGACCGTAGACATACTATCGAAGATACGGTACTATGTTCCACAGTCAGCACTCCTGGCCCTATATCACTCACTTATTTACCCCTATCTCACCTATGGAATTTGTGCATGGGGCTCAACAACAACTAACCATCTCAGACCACTAATTACCCAACAAAAGGCTGCAGTTAGAATGATAACAAATTCTCACTACAGGCAGCACACTCCACCAATATTCAATACACTAAACCTACTCACCATACAAAACATCCATACTTATTACTGCACCTATTACATACATAGAACACTTAACTCTGATATTAACCCTCCCCTCAAACATCTCCTTACCAACCTCAACAGAACACATGATCATAACACAAGGCACAGATCACTCTTTGATGTTCCTCGTGTCCATCTCACACTATGCAAAAACTCAATGCACATAAAAGGCCCTAAAATCTGGAATTCATTACCTGTGAATATAAGAGAAACACTGTCTGTTTATAAATTCAAGTCTCTTCTCAAAAATCACTTACTCACCCACAACTAAATAAATACTGAATAATTGTATCTTATAAATGTTTAACCTGTGACCCAATTAAACTTTGTTGTTTTTAATTACATTACCTAACAGAATACTCCATTCTACTGATTACACAGCAACACAGTAAATGACCGTATGACCTGTCTTTGTAATACTCACTTGTACTAAATTGTTATCTGTTTACAATAATTTTTGTACCACTGAATATATCATTGCTTAGTTAATCTTAAGTTAATTTTAAGCCTGCCCATAATGTTATGTATACAAGGGGCTTTGGCATGTTGCACTTTAAAAATTGTATTCCTTGTACTTCTCTGTATCATGTTCAAATAAATAAATAAATAAAATAGGTCTGGGATAGTATGCAAGTCACCATTCTGACCCCAGACTAATGTTGCACACATTGCAGCTGGTGGAGCACGGACAGCGGAGGGAGCGGCAGATGAAGGGTCGCAACAAGGACTTCAGTCTAGAGGATGACCCGGTCCACAACGACTTCAAGCGTGAGATGTTGTTCTACAGGCAGGCCCAGGCGGCGGCCATGGCCGGCCTGCAACGACTGGATGAGCTAGGCCTTCCTGGCCTCCGTCCAGATGACTACTTTGCACAGATGGCCAAGAGTGATGAGCACATGCAGAAGGTTTGTATAGCTCCTGGTCCTTGGTCATTCTGTGAGGACGCCAAGTCGTTCCTCAGGATATTGTGTGTTGTTCAGATACAGCATTTCACACCTACAGTACGTTAACATTCTCTCTTGTCCTTCAGAGTACAAGTACTGTACTACCCTCCTTTGGTACTGTAACATTCTCACTCATCCTTCAGAGTACTAGTACTGTACTACCATCCTTCAGTACTGCAACATTCTCACTCAGCCTTCACAGTACAAGTACTATACTACCCTCCTTTAGTACTGCAACATTCTCACTCAGCCTTCACAGTACAAGTACTGTACTACCCTCCTTTAGTATTGTAATATTCTCACTCATCCTTCACAGTATAGGTATTGTACTACCCACCTCCAGTACTGAAACATTTTCACTCAGTCTTCAGAGTACAGGTACTGTACTACCCACCTCCAGTACTGTAACATTCTCACTCATTCTTCAGAGTACAGGTACTGTTGTTCACCATTATTCCCTGTTGTTCCCCATTGTTCCCCTTGCTCACTGTCATTCCCTGTTGTTCCCCTTGTTCACCATCGTTCCACTCCCCTTTTTCACAGTCATTTCCTCATCCCCATTGTTCTCAGTTCCTCCTTGTTCATAGTCATTCCCTGGTCACCGTCATCCCCTGCTCCACATTGTTCATAGCCATTCCCTGTTGTTCACCATCCTCCCCTGTTGTTCACCATCATTCCCCCTCATTCATTGTCATCCCGTTGTTCACTGTTGTTCCCTGTTCGCTGTCGTTACGTCATTCCCTCTTGTTCACCAACATTCCCTGTAATCCTCCCTCGTTCACTGTCATTTCCCCTTATTTCATGTTGTTCCCCCTCATTCACTGTTGTTACCCCTTGTTCACCATCATTCCCTGTCATCCCCTTGTTCACCCTGGCTCCTAGTTGTTTCCCCTCATTCACTGTCATTTCCTGTTGTTGTCTCTTGTTTACCGTTGTTCCCAGTCATTCCTTTTGTTGACACTCTTGTCTCGCTCCTTGTTCACCATTATTTCCTGTTGTTCTCCTCATTCACCATTGTTCCCTGTTTGCTGTCATCCCCCCTCATTCACCATCGTTCCCCGTCATTTCTCTTGTTAACACTCGTCCAGAACCTTGTTCACCATCATTTCCTGCTGCTCTCATTCTCTGTCAGCTCCTTAATTCACCATTGTTTCCTGTCATCCCTTTCGTTCACCCTCATTCCCTGTTCCCTCGTTCACCATCATTCACTGTTATTTCCTTGTTCACCATCGTTCCTTTTCATCCCCCTCTTTCACCATCATTCCTTGTCGTCCCCCTCGTTCACCATCATTACGTATTGTCCCCCTTGTTCACCGTCATTCCCTGTATCCCTCTCATTCACCCTCATTCCCTGTTGTCCCCTCATTGTTCCCTGTTTGCTGTCATCCCCCCTCATTCACCATCGTTCCCCGTCATTCCTCTTGTTAACACTCATCCAGAACCTTGTTCACCATCATTTCCTGCTGCTCTCATTCTCTGTCAGCTCCTTAATTCACCATTGTTTCCTGTCATCCCTTTTGTTCACCCTCATTCCCTGTTCCCTCGTTCACCATCATTCACTGTTGTTTCCTTGTTCACCATCGTTCCTTTTCATCCCCCTCTTTCACCATCATTCCTTGTCGTCCCCCTCGTTCACCATCATTACGTATTGTCCCCCTTGTTCACCGTCATTCCCTGTATCCCTCTCATTCACCCTCATTCCCTGTTGTCCCCTCATTCACCCACATTCCATGTCGTCCCCCTCGTTCACCATCATTCTCCAACATTCACTCCCCCGTCTCGCCCTGGGCAGGTGCGTCGTCGACTGATCCAGAAGCAGATTGGGCAGCAGATCAGCGAGCGCGTCAGGAAGATCCGTGAGATCAAGAAGTTTGGCAAGAAGGTGCAGGTGGAGGTAGAGCAGCGCAAGCACAAGGAGAAGCGAGAGATGCTGGAGAAGATTAAGAAGTTCAGGAAGGTCAGTTGAACTTTCCAGTCCACCTTTAAGGTCCAGGGACATAAAGGTCAGAATAGCATGACCTGAGTAGGGAAATATTTTGGTACAGTGACAGTAAATTATGATGACTTTTAGGCTTGACTTGTTCCATTAACTGGTTATACCAGTAGTAATAGTTGTGGTGGTAGTAGAGTAGTAATAGTGGTACTAACAGTAGTAGTAATAGTAGTGGTAAGAGTAGCAGTATACAGGTAATAGGTTGGTAGACAGCAACCGCCCAGGGAGGTACTACCGTTCTGCCAAGTGAGTGTAAAACAAAAGCCTGTAATTGTTTTACATGATGGTAGGATTGCTGGTGTCCATTTTTCTGTCTCATAAACATGCCAGGTTTCAGGTACGTCTTGCTACTTCTACTTACACTTAGGTCACACTACACATACATGTACAAGCATATATATACACACCCCTCTGGGTTTCTTCTATTTTCTTACTAGTTCTTGTTCTTGTTTATTTCCTCTTACCTCCATGGGGAAGTGGAACAGAATTCTTCCTCTGTAAGCCATGCATGTTGTAAGAGGCGACTAAAATGCCGGGAGCAAGGGGATAGTAACCCCTTCTTCTGTATATATTACTAAATGAAAAAGGAGAAACTTTTGTTTTTCATTTTGGGCCACCCTGCCTCGGTGGGCCACCCTGCCTCGGTGGGCCGCCCTGCCTCGGTGGGCCGCCCCGCCTCGGTGGGCCACCCTGCCTCGGTGGGCCACCCTGCCTCGGTGGGCTGCCCCGCCTCGATGGGCCACCCCGCGTTGGTGGGCCACCCCGCCTTGGTGGGCCGCCCCGCCTTGGTGGGCCACCCCGCCTCGGTGGGATACGGCCGGTGTGTTGAAAGAAAGAAGAGTAGCAGTAGTGGTAGTAGTGTTGCTAGTATTATAGTAGTACTAGTACTAACAGTAGTATTATTGGTAGTAGGTAGTATTAGTTGTAGTAGTAGCCATAGTAGTAGTAGTAGTAGTAATAGTAGTAGTAATAGTTATATTAGTAGTAGTAATAGTAGTTGTAGTAATAGTAATTGTAGTAGTAGTAATAGTTGTAGTAGTAGTAATAGTTGTAGTAGTAGTAATAGTTGTAGTAGTAGTAATAGTTGTAGTAGCAGTAATAGTAGCTGTAGTAGTGGTAGTCGTAATAGCATTAATTGTATTAGTAGTAGTAGCAGTGGTGGTGGTAGTTGTAGTATTAGCTGACTGTATATAGTGGAACTTTATAAGAGAACTGACTCTATATAGTGGAACTTTATAATCTTCTCCCAAGAATTCAATTATTTTCGCCCAGATTTCCCCAAAATAAATTTTTTTCGAAATATCCCAGGAAATCAGCCGTTCATTTACCCGATTCGTCGTTGCAGACTTACGAATGGACTTTCTGCTGTGTTTCAGGGCAAGACTGACACCATAGATTTCCTGGAGGACCACCAGGGACCACTGAGGGAACGAACCACCAACGGGACCACCAGCAAGACCACCAAACAGTAAGTTTGATTTTTGTCCCATACACGAGATTCCTCCAGTCTTCTGGGGTCTACTGGAGTCTACTTCTACCTGTAGTTCACTTGTACCTGTAGTCTACCTCTACCTGGAGTCTACCTGGAGTCTACTGGGGTCTAGTGGGTTCTACCTGGGGTCTAGTGGGGTTTACCTGGGGTCTAGTGGGGTTTACTTGTGGTCTACTAGGGTCTGCCTGTATCTGCAGTCTATCTGTTGTTCACCTGTACTTGGAGTCTCCCTGTAGTCTCTCTGGAGTCTTCATGGAGTCTACCTGAAGTCTACCTGAGGTCTACAGGGGTCCACCTGGGGGTCTACTTCTACCTGGAGGTAGTTCTGGGGGTCAACATCCCCTGTATGCCTCGTTGACTGCTAGGCCTACGGGGGGGGGGTGTCAGGGACTGACTGTGTGTGTGTCCAGCTCTCTCTTGAAGACAAGAAGGTGGTCTTGAAAACAACCAGATGATTTTGCAGACAACCAGGTAGTCTTGAAGACAACCAGGTGATCTTGAAGACAAGTAGGTGGTCTTGAAGACAACCAGGTGTTTTGAAGACAACCAGGGGTCTTGAAGACAACCAGGTGTCTTGAAGACAACCAGGTAGTCTTGAAGACAACCAGGTGTTTTGAAGACAACCAGGGGTCTTGAAGACAACCAGGGGTCTTGAAGACAACCAGGTGGTCTTGAAGACAACCAGGTGTTTTGAAGACAACCAGGGGTCTTGAAGACAACCAGGGGTCTTGAAGACAACCAGGTAGTCTTGAAGACAACCAGGTGTCTTGAAGACAACCAGGTGTCTTGAAGACAACCAGGTGTCTTGAAGACAACCAGGTAGTCTTGAAGACAACCAGGTGTTTTGAAGACAACCAGGGGTCTTGAAGACAACCAGATAGTCTTGAAGACAACCAGGGGTCTTGAAGACAACCAGATAGTCTTGAAGACAACCAGGTGTCTTGAAGACAACCAGGTAGTCTTGAAGACAACCAGGTGTCTTGAAGACAACCATGTGTCTTGAAGACAACCAGGGGTCTTGAAGACAACCAGGTGTCTTGGCAACCAGAAGTCTTGAAGACAACCAGGGGTTTTGAAGACAACCAGATAGTCTTGAAGACAACCAGGGGTCTTGAAGACAACCAGGTAGTCTTGAAGACAACCAGGTAGTCTTGAAGACAACCAGGTGTCTTGAAGACAACCATGTGTCTTGAAGACAACCAGGGGTCTTGAAGACAACCAGGTAGTCTTGAAGACAACCAGGTGTCTTGAAGACAACCAGGTGTCTTGAAGACAACCAGGTAGTCTTGAAGACAACCAGGTGTTTTGAAGACAACCAGAGGTCTTGAAGACAACCAGATAGTCTTGAAGACAACCAGGGGTCTTGAAGACAACCAGATAGTCTTGAAGACAACCAGGTGTCTTGAAGACAACCAGGTAGTCTTGAAGACAACCAGGTGTCTTGAAGACAACCAGGGGTCTTGAAGACAACCAGGTGTCTTGAAGACAACCATGTGCCTTGAAGACAACCAGGGGTCTTGAAGACAACCAGGTAGTCTTGAAGACAACCAGGTAGTCTTGAAGACAACCAGGTGTTTTGAAGACAACCAGGTGTTTTGAAGACAACCAGGTGTCTTGAAGACAACCAGGGGTTTTGAAGACAACCAGAAGTCTTGAAGACAGCCAGGGGTTTTGAAGACAACCAGAAGTCTTGAAGACAGCCAGGGGTTTTGAAGACAACCAGAAGTCTTGAAGACAACCAGAAGTCTTGAAGACAACCAGGGGTCTTGAAGACAACCAGGGGTTTTGAAGACCTTCACCAGCAATGAAGGTTCACTGTACATTTTGTAGCAGCTTGACAGTACGAACCATCAAAACTAGGGACGCCAAGACCATGATGATTCTCTTCAAATTGCCTGTTCTCTCTAGGCTGGAATACTGTTGTACACTAACTGTCTCCTTCAAGGCAGGGGAAATTGCTGACCTGGTGAGTGTAGAGAGAGCTTTCACTACACGTACAGTAGGAGCTCTGTATCCACGGGTCCAATATCGGCTATTTCACTTATCCATGGTTTACCTTGGCCCAAAAACAACCCCTAGACTGTCGCAACCCCCAATCCTGAGGTGTCTCCTGGTGTCGCAAAATTTAAAAAAAAATTATTTTTTATGAAATGATAGAGAATCTTTTCCCAATTGTAATGACACCAAAATAACGAAATTTGATGGAAAACTGACGGAATTACGCTCTTGCGAAGTTAGTGACCTCAGCGATATTTACTAATTGACGATTTCGCTCACTTTGAGCCCTATTTTTGGCTAATTGCATTGTTCCAGTCGACCAAATTCATAGCTATTTCTTTAGAACTCCGTTTTTTCTATCAACTGAGTACAAGAAACCGCCCATTTACCAATTTCAACTACCCAATAATGTGGTCAGAAATTTTCAATTTGGCCAATTTCACGAAAATTAAAAAATATGACAATTTCAAAATAGGATCCAGAATGAACAATGCAGACATTCCTGGCTCTAAAATACCATTTTCTTTGTTCATCAGTCATGTCTCCAGGCCCCTCTGATATTACTCTTGCTTTCTATTTTGAATTTTTATTCAAACAAAATATAGAAGATTTACTGTTATGCAGACTACTGCAATATTGTAATAATTGTATAAATAATGTCAACCCATTCATGACTGCATATTAGAATGGCTAGTTGGACATTTATTGGATAATGACATCATTTGTTTACTTTTGAACATCGGCAAAAATCAAACATTTCCCCTACTTTGAGCTCCATTTCTAGGTTCTTTTTTAGTAAAATCAATCAAAATCTCCTCTATTTCTATAATATGTTTTCCATTCTATCAAATGAGACCAAGAAAACGAGAAAACAACCATAAATACTATATGAAAATAGACCACAAATTCGGCATTTTAATTATAAAAACGGTCAAGTTTTTTTTGTTTCTCATTATGCACTGCATGCTGCAGGATTTTTTTTATATGGTGCACACTGACCACACAGACACATTCTCTCACATGTGGGCCTACCAGCTTTCTCCTGCTTGATTTGAAGCCGCTAGAATTTATGAGTACGTATATATACGTCAAACACGGTACCTCGTAAGACGTATATATACGACCGAAACAGTCAAAGGGTTAATAATGGCCACAAAACACAAAAGTAGTGATGGTGGTCTTAGTTTAGCTTAGTAATAACCACAACACACAAAAGTAGTAATGGTGGTCTTAGTTTAGCTTAACCCTTTCAGGGTCCAAGGCCCAAATCTGGAGTCACGCACCAGTGTCCAAGAATTTTCAAAAAAAAAAATTGTTATTTTTTCTTATGAAATCGTAGAGAATCTTTTTGTGAAGGTAATAAAACAAAAAGTACGAAAATTGGTGGAAAATTGACGAAATTATGCTCTCGCGAATTTTGATGTGTCAGCGATATTTACGAATCGGAGATTTTGCCGACTTTGACTCCCATTTTAGGCCAATTACATTATTCCAATCAACCAAATTCTTAGCTATTTCACTAGTATTACTTTATTCTATCGATTGAGCACAAGAAATTGCCAAGTCAACTGTTTCAACTACAAAATAAAGTGATCGGAAATTGTTAATTTGGCCAATTTAACACAAAGTTCAAAATATTCCAATTTCAAAATAGGGTCCAGAATGAACAATGTAGGCATTCCTGGCACTAAACTAACATTTCCTCTGTTCATTAGTTATGTTTTGAGGCTTTACAAATAAATTCCATTTTGATTTTTTATTCACATAATGAATTTTTATTCACACCAAAAAATAGAAGATTTACTGTTATGCAATACTGTAATAATTGTATAAATATCATCACCATATTTGTGAATGTATATTAGACCCACCAGCTGACGTGTATTAGATGTGTGAGGTCGTTTGTTTACTCTTGAATATCGGCAAAAATTTAACATTTCCGCTACTTTGAGCTCAGTTTCAAGCCATTTCCAATGCTAAAACCAATCAAAATCATCTCTATTTCTGTAATATGTCTTCCATTCTATCAAATGAGACCAAGAAATCGCAAATACAACTATAAAAAACATACGAAAAAACACTGCAAAGTTGCTGTTTTAATCGAAAAATCATGATTTCATTTTTTTTCTCTCATTATACACAGTGTGCTGCAGGATGTGTTTTATGTGGTGCACACATACCACATAGATGTATTCTCTCATATCTAGGCCCAAATGTACCACTCACAGTTTATCAGAGTGAGCTGAGCTCATGGCGTAGATCTACGGTTTGGACCCTGAACGTAAAGCCGTAGATCTACGGGACGGACCCTGAAAGGGTTAATAACCACAGCACTCAAAAGTAGTGATGGTGGTCTTAGTTTAGCTTAATAATAACCACAACACACAAAAGTAGTGATGGTGGTCTTAGTTTAGCTTAATAATAACCACAGCACACAAAAGTAGTGATGGTGGTCTTAGTTTAGCTTAATAATGACCCAAAAATAGTGATGGTGATCTTAATTTAACTTAATAATGGCCACAAAACACAAAAGTAGTGATGGTTGCAGTTTTTCAAGGTGAAGTGTTGCCCATCAGTGGAAAAGTGATATTTCTACACTTATTGTGAATAATTAATCAATTATGTTTCATCATAGCTATGTATGTAAACCAAAACAACTTACAGTGGAACTCCGGTTTTCTCACCATACCACGGGCGGGGATAGAACCCGCGGTCAGAGAGTCTCAAAACTCCAGACTGTCGCGTTAGCCACTGGACCAGCTAGCCACAATAAGATTCGTCCAACTAGGTATATTTCTACACCATAGGAATGTTAGCATAGGCACCACTGTGACCACAAATGCAAGTTTTTACAGACGAATCTCCATTTGTGGTCACAGTGGTGGCCTATGCTAAGCTTCCTATGGTGTAGAAATATACCTAGTTGGACAAATCTTATTGTGGCTAGCTGGTCTAGTGGCTAACGCGACGGTCTGGAGTTTTGAGACTCTCTGATCGCGGGTTCTATCCCTGCCCGTGGTATGGTTTGTTTGCAATCGTGTCATTACGATTTCGTGAGTCATGTTAGCGGCTTTGAGGGGGCTTGAGCTAGAGTTCATCACGGCCACGCTAGCTGAAGATTTGTCTGTAAAAATTTGCATTTGTGGTCACAGTGGTGCCTATGCTAACCTTCCTATGGTGTAGAAATATACTTAGTTGGACGAATCTTATTGTGGCTAGCTGGTCCAGTGGCTAACGTGACGGTCTGGAGTTTTGAGACTCTCTGACCGCGGGTTCTATCCCCACCCGTGGTATGGATTGTACCTACTACATACATAGAACACTTAACTCGGATATAAACTCTTCCCTCAAACGTCTCCTTGCCAACCTCAACAGAACACATGACCATAACACAAGACGCAGATCACTCTTTGATGTTCCTCGTGTCCATCTCACACTATGCAAAAACTCAATGCACATAAAAGGCCCTAAAATCTGGAATTCATTACCTGTAAATATAAAAGAAACACTACCTGTTTATAAATTCAAGTCTCTTCTCAAAAATCACTTACTCACCCACAACTAAATAAATACTGAATAATTGTATCTCATAAATGTTTAACCTGTGACCCAATCAAACTTCGTTATTTTTTAATTACATTACCTAAGAGAACTGTACTCCATTCTACTGAATGCACAGCAACACAGTAAATGACCATATGACCTGTCTTTGTAATACTCATTTGTGCTTAATTATTATCTGTTTACAATAATGTTTACCACTGAATATATCATTGCTTAGTTAATCTTAAGTTAATTTTAAGCTGACCATAATGTTATGTATACAAGGGGCTGTGGCATGCTGCACTTAACCTCTGTATTTTTTTGTACTTCAGTGTATCATGTTCGTATTAATAAATAAATATGTAGTACATTATTATTATATATGTATTGTTATTTATTATTATTTTATTATCACACTGGCCGATTCCCACCAAGGCAGGGTGGCCCGAAAAAGAAAAACTTTCACCATCATTCACTCCATCACTGTCTTGCCAGAAGGGTGCTTTACACTACAGTTTTTAAACTGCAACATTAACACCCCTCCTTATTATACATATTATATTATTATTATTATTATTATTACAGTGGACCTCCGGTTCACGATATTAATCCGTTCCTGAGAGCTCATCGTAAACCAAAATTATCGGAAAGCGAATCAATTTTCCCCCCTTAGAAATAATGGAAATCAAATTAATCCGTACAAGACACCCAGAAGTATGAAAAAAAAAATTTTTTACCACATGAAATATTAATTTGGGAAATCAAATTCAAAATGGGAATTGACACAGTTACTTTTTGCTGATGATACTGTGCTTATGGGAGATTCTAAAGAAAAATTGCAAAGGTTAGTGGATGAGTTTGGGAATGTGTGTAAAGGTAGAAAGCTGAAAGTGAACATAGAAAAGAGTAAGGTGATGAGGGTGTCAAATGATTTAGATAAAGAAAAATTGGATATCAAATTGGGGAGGAGTATGGAAGAAGTGAATGTTTTCAGATACTTGGGAGTTGACGTGTCGGCGGATGGATTTATGAAGGATGAGGTTAATCATAGAATTGATGAGGGAAAAAAGGTGAGTGGTGCGTTGAGGTATATGTGGAGTCAAAAAACGTTATCTATGGAGGCAAAGAAGGGAATGTATGAAAGTATAGTAGTACCAACACTTTTATATGGGTGCGAAGCTTGGGTGGTAAATGCAGCAGCGAGGAGACGGTTGGAGGCAGTGGAGATGTCATGTTTAAGGGCAATGTGTGGTGTAAATATTATGCAGAAAATTCGGAGTGTGGAAATTAGGAGAAGGTGTGGAGTTAATAAAAGTATTAGTCAGAGGGCAGAAGAGGGGTTGTTGAGGTGGTTTGGTCATTTAGAGAGAATGGATCAAAGTAGAATGACATGGAAAGCATATAAATCTATAGGGGAAGGAAGGCGGGGTAGGGGTCGTCCTCGAAAGGGTTGGAGAGAGGGGGTAAAGGAGGTTTTGTGGGCGAGGGGCTTGGACTTCCAGCAAGCGTGCGTGAGCGTGTTAGATAGGAGTGAATGGAGACGAATGGTACTTGGGACCTGACGATCTGTTGGAGTGTGAGCAGGGTAATATTTAGTGAAGGGATTCAGGGAAACCGGTTATTTTCATATAGTCGGACTTGAGTCCTGGAAATGGGAAGTACAATGCCTGCACTTTAAAGGAGGGGTTTGGGATATTGGCAGTTTGGAGGGATATGTTGTGTATCTTTATATGTGTATGCTTCTAGACTGTTGTATTCTGAGCACCTCTGCAAAAACAGTGATAATGTGTGAGTGTGGTGAAAGTGTTGAATGATGATGAAAGTATTTTCTTTTTGGGGATTTTCTTTCTTTTTTTGGGTCACCCTGCCTCGGTGGGAGACGGCCGACTTGTTGAAAAAAAAAAAAAAAAACACACAAACTGAAGAAGACATGCACAGTTACATGACACTTACCTTTATTGAAGATCTGGTGATGATTGATGGGATGGGAGGAGGGGAGAGTGTTGATGGTGTTAGTGTTTAGAAGGGGAATCCCCTTCCATTAGGACTTGAGGTGTCAAGTCCTTTTCCGGGGCTACTTCCCTTCTTCTTTTAATGCCACTAGGACCAGCTTTAGAGTCACTGGACTTCTGCCGCACAACATATCTGTCCATAGAGGTCTGTACCTCTCGTTCCTTTATGACTTTCCTAAAGTGTTTCACAACATTGTCAGTGTAATAGTCACCAGCACGGCTTGCAATAGCTGTGTGAGGGTGATTTTCATCACCCTTTTCACAAATGATCGCTTGAGAGATGCTATCTCCTGCTATCTGTTTTTCATTTATCCACACCAATAACAGTCTCTCAACATTTTCTAACACTTGCGGTCACTGTTTCGTAATCACAGTTGCACCTTTTGCAAGAACAGCTTCCTTGATTGCCGTTTTCCTGCTCACTATAGTAGAGATGGTTGATTGGGGTTTACTATACAACCTGACCAGCTCCGACACACACACTCCACTTTCGTACTTTGCAATTATCTCTTTCTTCATTTCAACAGTCATTAGCACCCTTGGTCTTGAAGGGTTGGCACTAGGAGTTTTCTTGGGGCCCATGGTAACTTATTTTGCAGAAACAAGCACCAAAAACAGTGATAATATGGATAATATGGAATGTACCGAATGTATCCTTAGATGCGCGCACACTGGCTGGCTTGTAAACACTGGTACACACGGGGGAGTTCAGGCCACAAGTGGACACGTCTTGTACGAATTGTATCGCAAACCGGGTTTTGTATCGGGAAGTGAGGCAAAATTTTTTTGATCAAATGCATCGGCAACCGAATTTATCGGATACCGGTAACATCGGGAACCGGGGGTCCACTGAATTATATTATTACGTATACTATTATTATTATACGTATTATTATTATACATACGTGTATTATTATTATTATTTTTTTTTTTTTTCAACAAGTCGGCCGTCTCCCACCGAGGCAGGGTGACCCAAAAAAGAAAGAAAATCCCCAAAAAGAAAATACTTTCATCATCATTCAACACTTTCACCACACTCGCACATTATCACTGTTTTTGCAGAGGTGCTCAGAATACAACAGTCTAGAAGCATACACATATAAAGATACACAACATATTATTATTATTCTTATTATATAAATAATTTGTAATTTTTATTCACACAAAAATTATAAGATTTACTGTTATGCCTAATTGCAATAATTGTATAAATAATGTTAGCCCATTCATGACTGCATATTGGAATGGGAAGTGACGTCTAGAGGAAACAATCTGCTTGACTTGGTTCTTGCCAACAAAGAATCACTAATTAATAATCTTGAGGTTAATGATCAGCTTGGGGGAAGTGATCACAAATCACTTAGTTTCAATATATCATGGAATTACCCAGATAACTGCAATCAAGTCTCTGTCCATGACTTTCGCTTGGCCGACTTCATGGGACTGAAAAATTACCTGGGTGGGCTAAATTGGGATGTCCTGACTATGGGTCAGGTTGGTGATCTTGGTTGCCAATATGACGTTTTTCAGAGCATAGTTCTAGCTGCCCAGACAACTTTTGTTCCGAGTAGGGAAATTAGATCTAACAAAAATGATTCCAATTGGATGAACAGTAGATTAAAACATCTCATTGGTCAAAAGAGAGGCATATATAGGCGTATCAAAAAAGGGGATGGGCAGTTAAGAAATCAGTATATTCAATTAAAGAGAGAAATAAAGAAAGGAATAAGAAAAGCAAAAAGGGATTATGAGGCTAAGGTCGCAAGGGATTCAAAGACTAACCCAAAAGGGTTCTTTCAGGTATACAGAAGTAAGATTAGGGACAAGATTGGCCCACTTAAGAGTAACTCTGGTCAGATCACTGACAGTGATAAGGATATGTGTGAAATTCTCAATACCTACTTTCTCTCAGTTTTCACCCAGGAAAATACTAGCGATATTCCTGAAATAATAGATTATGTAGAACAGGATGATAATAAGCTATGTACGATTGCAGTAACTAGTGACATGGTCCTCAGACAAATAGAGAAACTAAAACCTAACAAATCCCCAGGTCCTGATGAACTGTTTGCAAGGGTGTTAGAGGAATGTAAAGAGGAACTTAGCATACCTTTGGCTAATCTTTTTAACATATCACTACAAACTGGCATAGTGCCTGATAAGTGGAAAATGGCAAATGTAATACCTATTTACAAGGCAGGTAACAGGTCCTTGGCTTCGAACTGTAGACCAATAAGCCTTACCTCCATAGTGGGAAAATTTATGGAATCAGTAATTGCCGAAGCAATTCATAGCCATCTTGATAGGCACAGATTGATTAATGAATCTCAACACAGTTTTACAAAGGGGCATTCCTGTCTTAGGAATTTACTAACTTTTTTCACTAAGGTGTTTGAGGAGGTAGATCATGGTAATGAATATGATATTGTGTATATGGACTTCAGTAAGGCTTTAGATAGAGTTCCACATCAGAGACTATTTAGAAAACTTAAGGCACACGGAATAGAGGAGAAATTTTTTTCTGGGTAGAGGCATGGCTGACAAATAGGCTGCAGAGAGTTTGCATAAATGGGGAGAAATCAGAATGGGGGCACGTCACAATCGGTGTTCCTCAGGGGTCAGTGTTGGGCCCGTTGTTGTTCACAATTTACATAAACGACATAGATGAGGGAATAAATAGCGACATAAGCAATTTTGCTGATGACACCAAAATAGGCCGTCTAATTCATTCTAATGAGGACACTAAAGCACTCCAGGATGATTTGAATAGACTGATGCAATGGTCAGAGAAGTGGCAGATGCAGTTTAATATTGACAAATGCAAAGTTCTAAATGTTGGACAGGTAAATAACCATGCCACATATAAACTAAATAATGTAGATCTTAATACTACTGATTGCAAAAAGGATTTAGGAATTCTGGTTAGTAGTAATCTAAAACCAAGACACCAGTGCATTAGTGTTCGCAATAAAGCTAACAGAATTCTTGTCTTCATATCTAGAAGTATAAATAATAGAAGTCCTCAGGTTGTTTTTCAACTCTATATGTTGAGAATTTGGCCTTACCTGCTGTGTTTATTATATATATATATAATGAACACTTAGCTGATAAATGACAGCAAATCGTCTACACAGCCGCCCCTGCAGACGAGGTCTAGAAGCTGTCGAAACCATCACAACAGTGGGCTGTCAAGAGATACAATTTGTAAGTATAAATTACCCCTAGGGGGTGTTATGTCAGCATATTTCATTCGATGATGGCTGACGAATACTTACTTGTTTGGACTCAAAAGTCCACACCTTACTGCCGATTATAGGTTGATTACAAACTCCTTGTGACTCAAGAATTGCGCAATCCCCCGATCTACAAGAAATTCGTAACATACCTTGCTCTTTGTAACGTGAGCTATGGTGTTCTCAACACCTTCGACAGGTATCGGTGACTTGATAGAAGAAGCTGAAGTGTCTTTGGATGTCCACGTCTTCCATTGTCTAGGAAACGCACACTGGTACACTATGTTCCACAAGATTTGTCTTTATTGTTCACAATGTATCACAAGAGAAGCTGATCACACTTCTCTTAAGAGTTTATTGTGTTTTGTGAGACACTTTATTCACACTAACGCACAGATCAGTGTCCTTTGCTGGTTATCCTGGCATCAGTGTGACTCTCTCTAGAGTCAAAAGTAATCTGCCAGACGCTACAGCGCTCCATGCAGTCACTGCCCCCAGCACAAAAAAAAAAACGCTGACCTAGTACCTTGCATCCTTGTCACCTCCTCGATGAAGCAAAGCAGAATGTTTGTTTCTTGCTGTCTTAATCATAGACAACAATGCACTATCTTTACTATGGTAATAAAGTGGGAGTAGGATTTTCCTTAATTGTCCTGCTAAAGTAAGAGATGCACTGTCTCTTATAAAAATACACTTTGCAACACTGGACTGCAAGGAGCAGAGGTTATTTGACCACGCATACGGCATCTGTGATCAATTACTCACTCTAGCAGTAAACAAGACGCTCGCCCCTTCTGAGTGGTCCCTCAGGGCTGAAAGGGCTGAAGGGGGCTGATACCCCCCTCCTGGAGAAAATTTCTCCACACTATATATCCTTGGTTAGGCCTCATTTAGACTATGCTGCTCAGTTCTGGTCACCGTATTACAGAATGGATATAATTGCTCTGGAAAACGTACAGAGGAGGATGACAAAGATGATCCCATGTATCGGAAATCTTGGTTTAGAAAGACACGTAAGCAAACACTATAACATATTTATTAGAAAACGTTTCGGTCCTGGGACCTTGAAAGTGATCAAGGTCCCAGGACCGAAATGTTTTCTAATAAATATGTTATAGTGTTTGCTTACGTGTCTTTCTAAACCAACTTGTCGGTATTTATTACCAAGGTTTATACCATCAGAAATCTTCCCTGTGAGGATAGACTGAAGCCCTGAATCTGCACTCTCTCGAAAGGCGTAGAATTAGGGGGGATATGATCGAGGTGTATAAATGGAAAACAGGAATAAATAAAGGGGATGTAAATAGCATGCTGAAAATATCTAGCCTAGACAGGACTCGCAGCAATGGTTTTAAGTTGGAAAAATTCAGATTCAGGAAGGATATAGGAAAGTACTGGTTTGGTAATAGAGTTGTGGATGAGTGGAACAAACTCCCAAGTACAGTTATTGAGGCTAAAAACGTTGTGTAGTTTTAAAAATAGGTTGGATAAATACATGAGTGGGTGTGAGTTGGACCTGACTAGCTTGTGCTGCTGGGTCTGGTGCTGTGCTCCTTCCTTGAGTAGAGGTGACCAGACCCTGCTCCACATGGGTCAGTAGGCCTGTTGCAGTGTTCCTTCTTTCTTATGTTCTTATGTCATTTGTTTACTCTGAAACAGCCGAGCAATGGACCATTTCTTCTAGGTTGAGCTCAATTTCAAGGTACTTTTCTTCATGAAAGCAATCAAAATCATATCTATTTGTGTAATATATCTTCCATTCTATCAAATGAGACCAAAAAAATGTGAATTTAACCATAAAAACCATTTGAAATTACCGCTAAGGGGAGGCTAATTGCTGTGAAGTGAACTCCATTATTTATGCTTAGATTTTTTTCATTTTTGGTGTATGTTAAGAAGCATCTTTCCATCATACATTGCCCAAGTTTCAATAAGATAGTCCAACAAACAAATGAGATACAATTCCCGAGATCAAGAGCAAGAGCCCATCACCAGTGTCAAGGAACCTGTCTTGAGGTCTGCTCGCTTATGGAAATTTTGCTCGTGCATGGAAGCAAAAAATCGACCCATCGACTGCTCGTATTTGGAAAAACTCACACGTGGACATGCTCGCAAGTAGAGGTTCTACCGTATAAACGTGCAGTGTTTATATGCTATTGATTGGTGAGTCAGAGGAGGGAAAATATTATGTATTCTCTTTTTTCCTGGTCGAGCATTAGAGAAAACTGTATGAATCTGCGTCTGACTTTTGTTTACAATTCTTGGCATGAATTATTCATTACTTCTCCCTTTGTGTATGACGGCATCTAAAGGTAGTTATTATAAATGATTAAATTCAGTGAACAAGGTATGTTTATGGTAATATGGCTCTGGGCCGCATTAACCCCTTGACTGTCGCAACCCCAGATCCTGAGGTGTCTCCTTGTGTTACAAAATTTCTGAAAAAAAAAAAAATTTTTTCTTATGAAATGATAGAGAATCTTTTCCTGATTGTAATGACACCAAAAGAATGAAATTTGGTGAAAAACTTACGGAATTACGGTCTCGTGAAGTTAGCGACCTCAGCGATATTTACGAATCAGCAATTTCGCCCACTTTGAGCCCTATTTTTGTCTAATTCCATTGTTCTAGTCGACCAAACTCATAGCTATTTCTTTAGAACTCCATTTTTTCTATTGACTGAGTTCAAGAAACTGACCATTTATCGATTTCAACTACCCAATAACGTGGTTAGAAATTTGTAATTTGGCCAAGTCCTAATGGAAGGGGATTCCCCTTCTAAACACTAACACCTCTCCCCTCCTCCCATCCCATCAATCATCACCAGATCTTCATTAAAGGTAAGTGTCAATTATTTTATTGTTATTGTAATCATTCTATTGCATTAAACTTAATATTTCATGTAGTAAAATTTTTTTTTTCATACTTTTGGGTGTCTTGCACGGATTAATTTGATTTCCATTATTTCTTATGAGGAAAATTGATTCGGTTTTCGATATTATCGGTATTCGATGAGCTCTCAGGAACAGATTAATATCGAATACCGGGGTCCACTGTATATACGTTTGGACCATTTAAGGGTTAATAATGATATTAATAATTATTGTTAAGTATTATTATTACAGTAATACATCTTCTTTCTTTCAACACACCGGCCGTATTCCACCGAGGCGGGGTGGCCCACCGAGGCAGGGTGGCCCACCGAGGCGGGGTGGCCCACCGAGGCGGGGTGGCCCACCGAGGTGGGGTGGCCCAAAAGGAAAAACGGAAGTTTCTCCTTTTACATTTAGTAATATATACAGGAGGGGTTACCAGCCCCTTGCTCCCGGCATTTTAGTCATCTCTTACAACACGCCGCCGCCGCCGCCGCCGCCGCTGCCGCTGCCGCTGCCGCTGCCGCTGCCGCTGCTGCTGCTGCTGCTGCTGCTGCTGCTGCTGCTGCTGCTGCTGCTGCTGCTGCTGCTGCTGCTGCTGCTGCTGCTGCTGCTGCTGCTGCTGCTGCTGCTGCTGCTGCTGCTGCTGCTGCTGCTGCTGCTGCTGCTGCTGCTGCTGCTGCTGCTGCTGCTGCTGCTGCTGCTGCTGCTGCTGCTGCTGCTGCTGCTGCTGCTGCTGCTGCTGCTGCTGCTGCTGCTGCTGCTGCTGCTGCTGCTGCTGCTGCTGCTGCTGCTGCTGCTGCTGCTGCTGCTGCTGCTGCTGCTGCTGCTGCTGCTGCTGCTGCTGCTGCTGCTGCTGCTGCTGCTGCTGCTGCTGCTGCTGCTGCTGCTGCTGCTGCTGCTGCTGCTGCTGCTGCTGCTGCTGCTGCTGCTGCTGCTGCTGCTGCTGCTGCTGCTGCTGCTGCTGCTGCTGCTGCTGCTGCTTATATCAGGTTTTTATGTTATTTATATTGTTTATTATGTCATATTAGATGAATTGTGATAGATAAATGAGCCGTAGAGCCGATATTAGCGTCATACTGAAGATGTGACGACTCTGCTTCGTGTGTAATACCTGTTGGTTCATGAGCGGTTCTGAGACAGACAGACAAGCAGACAGAAAGACAGACACACAGGTTGACAGAAAGACAGACACACAGAAAGACAGACACACAGACAGAAAGACGGACACACAGATAGACAAAGACAGACACACAGATAGACAGAAAGACAGACACACACAGATAGACAGAAAGACAGACACACATGGGAAAACAAAAGACATACAGACAGGGACAGATATACAGGCAGACAGATAGATTTATATGCAACAGCGAAAATAATTAGAGAGAGTTCGAGAGGAAGAGCCTTCTTGCCACATTCTCCAGCGCAAAATTCAGACTTCCTCTTAGGGGCAGCGGTGAAATTTACTGTCCAGTTAGTACAGTTAATACAGTATGATGCTACTGATAGGGCAGCATCATACTGTAATGCATCAGCCATAATGCATCATGCTGCCTGCATGGCACATTACCGCTGCAAGTATCGTCAAATATTGTACATTGGTATGTATCAGCCGTCCCAGCCCAGCTGCCAGATGTACGGTTGTAAGTCGAGTGGATGTGTGTCGAGCAGGTCGCAAGTCAGATGGTAGGTGTATTTACATCATTTCTTATGGGAAATGTTGATTCAATTTTCACACGTTTTAGTTTTAGAACGACACACAAATAACCCGCACATAGAAGAGAGGAGCTTACGACGACATTTCGGTCCGACTTGCCCCTTTTTGTTATTTAGAACAACCTTCTGGAACGGATTAAGTTCGAAACTGGGGTTTCATTGTAATTATAACACTCACACCACGCTCATACTTTTCAATAATTTCCTTCTTCACTTCTTTTTCAATTTTCTTCAAACCCTTCTTTTTACCCACATTACCACATGAAATACAATACAAGGAGTTCACAGTGAATGAACACACATCTGGCCAAGACTGACTGCAAGGCGAGGTGTACACAAACAACAGGAAGTGGAGAAAATTGGCATGTGCAAAAAAAATGGCACAGTATGTGAAAATTGGGGTGGCTGTGTTTGTTCGGCACCTGATTATGTGTTCGTGACCAGATGCAAAAATTTGGCAAATTTTTTGGTCGTGAACCAATTTGTTCGTGTTCAGAAGCGTTCGTGACCAGAGGTTCCACTGTACTTGCTTTGGTTCCTAGCCTTGACAATGTTAGCAGCAAGATATTCTGGACACTTTGAACAATTTTATAGTTGTTTTATAGTTGTTTTACTCTTGTCTTCAACATTCAGCATATCCAGTTGTTGCAATTTATGTAGGCCTACATGCTCTCTCTTGTACCCAGATCCAGAATGAATGTCACCATTTTGTTCTGGGTGATTTGCAGTCTATCCTTCAGTTTTTTTGTCAAGGCAGAGTACCATGAAGAGCAAGCGTAATCCATATGGCATTGTATAAGGGCTAGACATAGGGTCCTGCGAGTCTCAGTAGGTAGACACTGTGCCTCAGTAGGTAGACACTGTGCTTGTCTATACCGGAACTTCAGTCTGGCATTCGCTTTCTTTACTACACTGTTCCCTATCAGTTCTGACATGCATGGGTCAAAGGGGATTCCCAGATATTTTACTGAGGAAACTGAAGTGATGGGCTTCCCATTACACTGGACATTAAAATTATTTACCCTTCTCAGTTTATGTTTCGTGCCAAAGAATATGTCTTCCGGTTTCCCGAGGTGTAACGATAATTTTTTGTCTACTAACCAATTGCTGCAGGACTCTAGTTCCAGTGTTATTATATTAGATGTATCTTGTGGGTCTTTACCTGACACTAACAGAGCACTGTCATCTGCATACAACAGACGTTTGCACTTGACACTGATAGGCATGTCATTCACATAACATAGGAATAATAAGGGACCCAGAATACTACTTTGGGAACCCCATATGTTATTGACAGGGGTTCTGATTCTGTGTTGTTGATTTTGACTGCTTCTTGTTGCTCAGGCAGGACTTAAACCAGTCTACAGAACCTATTTCAACAGCTTGTAGTATCTTACATAATATATTGTGGTTGACTGCATTGGAGGCCTTTTGCAAGTCTAAGGTTACCATACCTATGAAGCTCCCTATCCACATTTCAATTCTCAAGTAGTCCATCAGATTAATTAGGGAGGTGTTGGTTGAATAAGATCTAAAACGTGATTGATAACTATGGAGAATGTTTCTGTCATTAAGATACTTAACTACTTGAGAGTACACCGCCCTCTCTAGAATTTTGGATATTACACTGAGTATACTAACAGGCCTATAGTTGCTGACATCACACCTATTATTTTTCTTGAAGATAGGAGTAACTCTGGCCTCCTTGAGCTCCTCTGGTACGGTATTAGTGGTGATGGACAAATTATGTGAGCAATGGGGATTGACAGTTCAGAGGCATCATCTTTTGGGAACTTAGCCGGGATGTTATCTGGACTGGTGCTCTTAGTTGGGTTTAATTTACTTAGTTCTTTTTGCATGATGTCATAGGATGTACCTACTAGTTGGCAACTATTCAGGGTGATGCCCTCATTAAACTTAACAGAGTCTGTGTTAAAGATATTTGATGCAGCTGGTAGTTTACTTACTAGTTTGATGCCACAGATGTGTAGTACAAATTAAAACAATTTGCCACTTTAGTTGTTTTGTGACATACCTCGTTATTGATATTTAATACTATGTTAGATCTATCTATGGGTTTATGGCTATACCTCAACTGTTTTAATTGTTGCCAGAGCTTTCTGGGGTTATTCTTGTACTCTTTGATTTTTGAGCAATAGTGTTTTGCCTTTGTCCTCACCTTTGGAATTAATTTAATGCTTCAGTATCCTGTCTGTTTGCCTTAAATCTTTGTAGCAACTGGTCTCTGAATTTCATATTGTCTAATATCTCAGTAGTCATCCAGGGTTCAGTTCTCCATTTAGTCCTAACCTCTTTAACTGGTTCATTGTTTTCAAGGATTGTTTTGAATTTTTCCCAGGCATCATTTACATCCGGGCAACTTGTTATCACTGTCCAGTCGCAATTTTGTAGCCTATTTACTAGTATTTTTTTACTGTCGTTTCTAATTGACTTCATTTTTATTGTCATGTGTAGGCCTATCTATTCCCTAATGATTTTCCTGGTGCAGTAAATGATGAAATGATCACTAAGTCCTGTGGTAATGATGCCTGGCTGACTAATGTTACCAGAGGGATTACAAGGTAGTATATGGTCGAGTATGGTGGCTGAGAACTGTGTGATCTGGGTTGGTACATTAATTAGTTGAGTGTAACTATATAATCCCAGAATTTACTTATATCTGTTATATAGCCCGTTATTTTACTGTTGAAAACAGATGTTGAAGTCTCCCAATATTGTAAATAACAAAAAGGCACAATACCGTGACTGGAACAATACACAAATAACCCGCACATAAAAGAGAGAAGCTTACGACGACGTTTCGGTCCGACTTGGACCATTGACTTTGTCAATGGTCAAAGTCGGACCGAAACGTCGTCGTAAGCTTCTCTCTTCTTCTTCTCTCTTCTCTTGGACCATTGATTTTGTCAATGGTCCAAGTCGGACCGAAACGTCGTCGTAAGCTTCTCTCTTTTATGTGCGGGTTATTTGTGTATCTCCCAATATTGTCTTGGAATTATCATCAGTTCCGGACAAGACTGTCAAAAAGTCCTCTAAGAACTGATCATGGGTGGGAGGGCAGCAACTAGTTCCTACTAGGATTGGTTTAGTCTTGGGTAACAACACCTCAAGCCATAGAATCTCCAGTTTATTATTTAAATTAGGTCTTGGGTTGTAGGCTGTTATTTCTTACATAGGTACATACCCCACCAATGTTTTTATTCTTGTCTAAGCACTTTGTATTGTAACCTTCTATTTTGATCTTGTCGTCAGTCGCCGTGACATCCAACCAGAATTCAGAGATGGATATTGGCGGCTCATAGCGCCAGTAATACTTTTACTATCGTACTGCATCAAACTTCTATTTTTAATAATTTTTTATCTTTTTTCAACAAAAAAATAAAAAATTTGCTTATAAATGCACTGAAAACACCATACAACAGATTTTTCCCGTAATATATGTGTCAGTTGCAAATTATTTTAGCGTAAGGTTGATAAAGTCATACGTCTGGCAGTGAGCATCTGGGGGGGGGGGACTGCAGCTCTGCAGTTCCTATGGATGAGCCGCCACTGGAGATGGATATAATTGCCGCCCTAGTTCTGTTAGCTAGAATCCTAATCTCTGACTTCTTGGGTAAGAGTGACCTTGCATTGACATGAATAAGGTGAAGGTGTCTTTTCCTGAAGCAGTCATAATGATCAATATTTGGCATGGGGTCATATGTGTTAAGAAAGTTAGGTAACTTAGTGTCAACACTACTAAAGGTTAATTGGGTTAGAGTGCATTTGTTACAAACATTAATATGACCAAACATACAACCATAATGCACCCACCCCTTACACGTTTTACATGTGATGTGTTTATTGTTCTTCCTTTGTGTCTTAGTATAGTGTAAACGTATGTCTGGTGTTATTTGAGGGAATTGTATTGTTCCTATGGTATCATGTTGACCTCTGCATGCATTACAGACAAAGTTAAGGTTGGTATTCCTAGCTACTAGTCCATCATATACATCATCACTAATTTTATCTGTGCACCTTATGTGCACCTTATGTGCACCTACTCTTCACATACATCACAGTTTATCACCCGACTACAGCTACCAACACCTTTACCACAATGATTACAGGGACACCTAATCTGCTTGGTTTGCACCTGTACATTAGTTTAGGTCCTGGATTAGTTTGAATATCGTCACATAAGAGTGCCACAATAAAAGCTGTGCGCCACTGTTTTGTTTTTATGGGTATGCGGTGTTGCCACACCTTGCGGCGATAGTGACATTTGCGTTTCTGGTAGGATGGCATTTGTGGGGCTTTCACTGTCCAGGGCGTCATTACTCCAGTCGCCTTTTCCAGTCCCCATGACTGATTTCTTCCTTCAGTGAATTTCAGAAGAAATGTAAATGTAATTATGGCAGCCTGTACCCCTCTGATGCCTGGCAGCTTCACTCCCTTATCAAAAAAAAAAAAAAAAAAAAAAAACAGAAAAAATGGATTTAAGTTGGATAAATTTAGATTTAGAAGGACATAGGTAAGTACTGGTTTTCTAACAGAGTTGTGGATGTGTGGAACAGTCTTCCCAGTTGGGTGATAGAGGCTAGGACCTTGGGTAGCTTTAAGAAGAGATTGGACAAATATTTAAGTGGGAGGGGCTGGGTTTGATTGGGGTCATTGGGTACGGGAGTTAATTTTTGGGTTGCTTTGGGTAGAAGTCGTTTTGATAAAGACCTGCCTTGTATGGGCCAGTAGGCCTTCTGCAGTGTTCCTCCATTCTTATATTCTTAAAAAATTGTCTTCTTTTCTCTGAGACCACTGATTGCTATCATTAACCTAGCAATACCCTAGAGGCCACTCTAGCAATCACCACTGATTGCTAGTAGTTTTCCTGCCCTTACTTCACAAACTCACTTCACCCCTCACCTGTCCCCTTACTTCACAAACCCACTTCACCCCTCACTTCACAGTCTTGCTTCTTCCTTCACACTTATAACCCATTTCCATCCTGGCAGGATAAAAATTCTCGTCATGGAGTTATCCATCCAAGTATCTTCGTCCCATCTAGCGGGGTTGGCATCCTGTTGTTGACTGGTCCTAACATAGAGGTGATGTATCACCCATGTTTAAATGTTCACTTCTTTCCCACATTTGGCACTGAGGGAAAAACCGTCACTACAGACCTGTTAGTTTCCTTGGTTGTTAGATTTTCTCCTATGTTGTCCTCACATTGAACACTTGTACAGTTGATATGGAGGCCAGTTACTTCAGTGTAGTGGAAAATGTCTCTTGTCTGTTTGTGCACCTGGTAGCAGGTCTGGTATTTATTAAATGCTGGTCATCCTCTTTTGGTCATATTTGGTCCGTTCGTAGTTGTCACCATCAGTTTTCTTGTCAATATAGGTTCCTTGTATGTTGTTGCAGCAGTACTTGCAATTAGGCCATCACTGGAGTTTGGATCAGCCCAGGAGCAGCCGTTGTTGCTGCTGTCTGCCTGGTGGTATCCGTGGCAAGTTCTTGGAACATACCCTGTGGATACCAGGGCACTACTGTATCTAGGATTCATTACTGTCCATGGTTTTGGTATGCAGTAGGGCCCCACTTCACAGCACTTTGCTTTACTGCATTTCAATAATACGGACATATCAAATTATGACCAAAACTGGTTATATGGCTCCCCCCACTCCACCGCGTGCTACTGTTTGTTTGCATCCTCCGTGAGCTCCGCGTCTTTCCATTATGTCTGTAAACTTTCCAAAATTTCAAGTGCATTAAAGTCGTATATTTTACATACAACCTCTCCTCACTTAATGACGGAGTTCCATTCCTAAGACCATGTTGGTAAACAAATTCATTGCTAAGCAAGGAGCATACTATAATGGTGGTGGGTTTGTGTCAACCATCTTTGATATTGTTTTAATGTCACCTTTGTGCCCTTTATAACATTTTTAGTATACAGTGGTACCTCGAGTTTTGAACAGCTCCCAACTTGAACAATTATGTAAGTGTATTTTTGTAAGTGCTTTTGTAAGTGTATTTTTGGAGGTCTGAAACAGACTGATCTAATTTACATTATTCCTTATGGGAACAAATTCATTCAGTATTGGCACTTGAACAGTCTTCTGGAATGAATTAAGTTCGTAACTCGAGGTACCACTGTATTTTTAAATGATTATGCAGCGGTGTACTGTATGTTGTATTGACCAGAACAGAGGAAATCAGCTCTAATATACAATATTTAGGTATGCATACTGGTCAGAGTACCAGTCGTTAGTCCGAGTTGTCAGTAAATAAGTTATGTCGCTAAGTGAGGAGAGGCTGTATACTCTGTTAATTATATTTATGTGTACCTGTACCTAAATAAACTTACACACTGTGCTGGCATGCAGGTACACATTAAAGGTCAATAAGAGTGTCTTATTAGTCTTGAAGATGCAATGTTAATAATGATAATACGTAATAATATGCAATAATAATCACTCTGAAATTCATTAAGAGTTGTATATTATGTTAATATAGACATTTTCATTAATCCATCTATATTTTCTCAAAATTATGTAATAAAGAGGCTACATAACATATAAACATGATAAATACGCCCCACAGTAGAATAAATTAACAAATATGAGATGTTTTCCGGTCGTTGAAGCGTCGGAAAGAATAATGTTTTAGCTAGTTCAGCACCAAAGAAAATGTGTACACAATAGTATTATTGAGGGTAACTGTAGAAAATTATTCTTTTTGTATGTCTTCACTCAGAGTGTCATTCCTTCTAAAATTGGTATTACATGAGAATGGGAGTGTTGCTCTTTATTTATTCTACTGTACCAACATGGACACAACTTGTACATGATGTAAGGTGTTTGTATTTTGGTATAAGCTTCACAAACATGGAAATGAACGTGTATCAGCCATAACCAGACGCGTTCGTGTGATTGTTTACACACACTGCATCTCTGTCCTCTCTCATTTACTCATTCTCTCATTCATTTTATCTTGTTGACTCCCCTCTCACCCTACATAAAGACTACAAATATTTTAAGGTAAGTAATGAGTGTATTGTTTGCACATTTTATTTTGCTTTTATTGTTTTTAATGCCTAGTTCTATTGCTGACTTAATATATGTTGGTGTAAATTTGTTATCTGTCATTTATTTGCTATATAACAAGTTTACAACTCTTTACAGTGATGTCTGCTTTCTGATGATAGTATGGAACCTAACCTGCCATATATGTGGGGTCCTACTGTATGTGGCAGGTCCTTGGAACATCCCTCGTGGATACTGGGGCGCTACTGTATATAGGATTTGCTACCATCCACGGTTTTGGTATCCACAGCAGGTCCTTGGAAAGTATCCCTCGCAGATACGGGCGTGTCCTACGCTATATTTCATCAACTGAGTTGAGGATCCTGGTCTTGGTGTCATCAATTTTGTAATCAGACTCGCCAGTCTTACTCACGGCCATCTTAGGGAGAATTGTCTGGTTCCACTTTCACTTTGCCATGTCTTAATAGACTGCCATGTCTATCAGCAGGCATGCTGATAGACATGGTTCCTGCTCTAACACCCTTACTTTATCGTTATAGCTGGCAGCTCCACTTTTGATGCATCACTGACAGCCCCATCTTAATTACGATTATAATAATAGTTCCATGGTATTGTGCCTTGTTCACGTGTTCACTCTGGTATACTGATGAACATGATTGCTTGTTCAACCTTAACTACGTTCTTCCTTACAGGAAGAAGAACAAGCGAACCATGAAGGACCGGAAGTTTGGCTTCGGCGGACGGAAGCGGAATGCCAAGCGGAACACTGCTCGGAGCCATGCCCAGAGCCACTCCTTACCAGCCAGTACAAAACACGGTGTTTTGAAAAACAAGAACAGGAACAGAAAGAACAAGGGCAGCAAACGGAAGGGTGGTAGCAAGTTCCGAACACGGAAGTGAATGTAGAACACAGGGAAGAACACAGGAAGTGAACATAGAACACAGGAAGTGAATGTAGAACACAGGAAGTGAATGTAGAACATGGGAAGTGAATGTAGAACACAGGAAGTGAATGTAGAACATGGGAAGTGAATGTAGAACACAGGAAGTGAGCATAGTACACAGGGAGTGAACATAGAACACAGAAACTAAACATAGTACACAGAGAATGAACATAAAACACAGGGAGTGAACATAGTACATAGGAAGTGAACATAGAACACAAGGAAGAAGAAAAATACAGGGAGGGAACACAGAACACAGTAAAAGGATGAACCAGACAACAGGAAGAAATAACACTCAAACAGGAGATAACGAAAGGAAGAAGACAGTACCCAGACAACAGTCAACAGAAATCAACAGATCTCTGTTGCATTTTTTTTTTTTGCACTTGATGTATATTGTAATTCTTTGTCAGTTCTAATAAATTTAGAGAAAAAATGTATTTTATTATTTTTGAAGACTTTAGATTTTGAAATTAGACACTTTGAGCTCTCAATGTATAAATATACACTCCTCTCTGTATATCTTGGTGTATGTTTTTATTAACATATCGGCTGTTTCCCACCAATGCCCGAGAAAGAAAAACTTTCATCATCATTCACTCCATCACTGTCTTGCCAGAAGGGTGCTTTACACTACAGTTATAAAACTGCAACATTAACACTCCTCCTTCAGAGTGCAGACACTGTACTTCCCATCTCCAGGACTCAAGTCCAGCCTGCTTGTTTTCCTGAATCCCTTCATAAATGTTACCTTGCTCACACTCCAACAGCACGTCAAGTCCTAAAAACCATTTGTCCCCATTCACTCCTATCAAATACGCTCACGCATGCTTGCTGGTAGTCCAAGCCCCTCGCACACAAAACCTTTACCCCCTCCCTCCAACTTTTCCTAGGCCGACCCTTACCCCACCTTCCCTCCACTACAGATTTATACACCCTTGAAGTCATTCTGTTTTGTTCCATTATCTCTACATGTATGAATCACCTCAACAACCCTTCCTCAGCTCTCTGGATAATAGTTCCGGTAATCCTGCACCTCCTCCTAATTTCCAAACTACGAATTCTCTGCATTATATTCACACCACACATTGCCCTCAGACATGACATCTCCACTGCCTCCAGCCTTCTCCTCGCAGCAACATTCATCACCCATGCTTCACACCCATATAAGAGTTGGTATAATTATACTCTCGTGCATTCCCCTCTTTGCTTCCACGAACAAAGTTCTTTGTCTCCACAAGCTCCTAAGTGCACCACTCACCTTTTTCCCTTTATCAATTCTACGATTCACCTCATCCTTCATAGACCCATTTGCTGACACATCCACTCCCAAATATCTGAATACATTCACCTCCTCCATACTCTCTTCCTCCAATCTGATATCCAATCTTTTGTCACCTAATTTTTTTGTTATCCTTATCTGCTTACTCATTCCTATATTCGCTTTTAATTTTCTTCTTTTACATACCCTACCAAACTCATCCACCAACCTCTGCAATTTCTCTTCCAAATCTCCCAAAAGCACAGTGTCATCAGCAAAGAGCAACTGTGACAACTCCCACTTTGTGTTAGATTCTTAATCTTTTAACCCCACACCTCTTGCCAGCAAACGAGTATTCGCTTCTCTTACCACCCAATCTAAAAATATATTAAACAACCACGGTGACATCACACATCCTTGTCTAAGGCCTACTTTTGCTGGGAAATAATTTCCCTCTCTCCTACATACTCTAACCTGAGCCTCACTGTCCTCATAAAAACTCTTCACTGCTTTCAGAAACCTATTCCATACACCTGCAACATCTGCCACATTGCCTCCCTATCCACCCTGTCATACGCCTTTTCCAAATCCATAAATGTCACAAAAGCCTCTTTAGCCTTATCTACATACTGTTCACCTATATGTTTCACTGTCAACACCTGGTCTACACACTCCCTACCTTTCTTAAAATCTTGTTCGACTGCTAACCTGCTCTCCATTTTACTCTTAATTCTTTCAATGATAACTCTACTATATACTTTACCAGGTATACTCAGCAGTCTTTTTATTATTATTATTATCACACTGGCCGATTCCCACCAAGGCTGGGTGGCCTGAAAAAAAAAAACTTTCACCATCATTCACTCCATCACTGTCTTGCCAGAAGGGTGCTTTACACTACAGTTTTTAAACTGCAACATTAACACTCCTCCTTCAGAGTGCAGGCACTGTACTTCCCATCTCCAGGACTCAAGTCCAGCCTGCCGGTTTCCCTGAACCCCTTCATAAATGTTACTTTGCTCACACTCCAACAGCACATCAAGTATTAAAAACCATTTGTCTCCATTCACTCCTGTCAAACACGCTCACGCATGCCTGCTGGAAGTCCAAGCCCCTCGCACACAAAACCTCCTTTACCCCCCTCCCTCCAACCTTTCCTAGGCCTCCCCCTCCCCCACCTTCCTTCCACTACAGACTGATACACTCTTGAAGTCATTCTGTTTTGTTCCATTCTCTTTACATGTCCAAACCACCTCAACAACCCTTCCTCAGCCCTCTGGACAACAGTTTTGGCAATCCCGCACCTCCTCCTAACTTCCAAACTACGAATTATCTGCATTATATTCACACCACACATTGCCCTCAGACATGACATCTCCACTGCCTCCAGCCTTCTCTTCGCTGCAACATTCATCACCCATGCTTCACACCCATACAGGAGCATTGGTAAAACTATACTCTCATACATTCCCCTCTTTGCTTCCAAGGACAAAGTTCTTTGTCTCCACAGACTCCTAAGTGCACCGCTCGCCCTTTTCCCCTCATCAATTCTATTATTCACCTCATCTTTCATAGACCCATCCGCTGACACGTCCACTCCCAAATATCTGAATACATTCACCTCCTCCATACTCTCTCCCTCCAATCTGATAGCCAATCTTTCATCACCTAATCTTTTTGTTATCCTCATAACCTTACTCTTTCCTGTATTCACTTTCAATTTTCTTCTTTTGCACACCCTACCAAATTCATCCACCAACTTCTGCAACTTCTCTTCAGAATCACCCAAGAGCACAGTGTCATCAGCAAAGAGCAACTGTGACAACTCCCACTTTATGTATGATTCTTTATCTTTTAACTCCACGCCTCTTGCCAAGACCCTCGCATTTACTTCTCTTACAACCCCATCTATAAATATATTGAACAACCACGGTGACATCACACATCCTTGCCTAAGGCCTACTTTTACTGGGAAATAATCTCCCTCTTTCCTACACACACTAACTTGAGCCTCACTATCCTTGTAAAAACTCTTCACTGCTTTCAGTAACCAACCTCCTATACCATACATCTGCAACATCTGCCACATTGCCCCCCTATCCACCCTGTCATATGCCTTTTCCAAATCCATAAATGCCACAAAAACCTCTTTAGCCTTATCTAAATACTGTTCACTTATATGTTTCACTATAAACACCTGGTCCACACACCCCCTACCTTTCCTAAAACCTCCTTGTTCATCTGCTATCCTATTCTCCTTCTTACTCTTAATTCTTTCAATAATAACTCTACCATACACTTTACCAGGTATACTCAACAGACTTTTTTTTTTTTTTTTTTTTTTTTCAACAAGTCGGCCGTCTCCCACCGAGGCAGGGTGACCCAAAAAAGAAAGAAAATCCCCAAAAAGAAAATACTTTCATCATCATTCAACACTTTCACCACACTCGCACATTATCACTGTTTTTGCAGAGGTGCTCAGAATACAACAGTCTAGAAGCATACACATATAAAGATACACAACATATCCCTCCAAACTGCCAATATCCCAAACCCCTCCTTTAAAGTGCAGGCATTGTACTTCCCATTTCCAGGACTCAACAGACTTATCCCCCTATAATTTTTGCACTCTCTTTTGTCCACTTTGCCTTTATACAAAGGAACTATGCATGCTCTCTGCCAATCCCTAGGTACCTTACCCTCTTCCATACATTTATTAAATATTAGCACCAAGCACTCCAAAATTATATCCCCACCTGCTTTTAACATTTCTATCTTTATCCCATCAATCCCGGCTGCCTTACCCCCTTTCATTTTACTTACTGCCTCACGAACTTCCCCCACACTCACAACTGGCTCTTCCTCACTCCTACAAGATGTTATTCCTCCTTGCACTATACACGAAATCACAGCTTCCCTATCTTCATCAACATTTAACAATTCCTCAAAATATTCCCTCCATCTTCCCAATACCTCTAACTCTCCATTTAATAACTCTCCTCTCCTATTTTTAACGGACAAATCCATTTTTTCTCTAGGCTTCCTTAACTTGTTAATCTCACTCCAAAACTTTTTCTTATTTTCAACAAAATTTGCTGATAACATCCCACCCACTCTCATTTGCTCTCTTTTTACATTGCTTCACCACTCTCTTAACCTCTCTCTTTTTCTCCATATACTCTTCCCTCCTTGCATCACTTCTACTTTGTAAAAAACTTCTCATATGCTAACTTTTTCTCCCTTACTACTCTCTTTACATCATCATTCCACCAATCGCTCCTCTTCCCTCCCGCACCCACTTTCCTGTAACCACAAACTTCTGCTGAACACTCTAACACTACATTTTTAAACCTACCCCATACCTCTTCAACCCCATTGCCTATGCTCTCTTTAGCCTATCTATCCTCCAATAGCTGTTTATATCTTACCCTAACTGCCTCCTCTTTTAGTTTATAAACCTTCACCTCTCTCTTCCCTGATGCTTCTATTCTCCTTGTATCCCATCTACCTTTTACTCTCATTGTAGCTACAACTAGAAAGTGATCTGATATATCTGTGGCCCCTCTATAAACATGTACATCCTGAAGTCTACTCAACAGTGTTTTATCTACCAATACATAATCCAACAAACTACTGTCATTTCGCCCTACATCCTATCTTGTATACTTATTTATCCTCTTTTTCTTAAAATATGTATTACCTATAACTAAACCCCTTTCTATACAAAGTTCAATCAAAGGGCTCCCATTATCATTTACACCTGGCACCCCAAACTTACCTACCACACCCTCTCAAAAAGTTTCTCCTACTTTAGCATTCAGGTCCCCTACCACAATTACTCTCTCACTTGGTTCAAAGGCTCCTATACATTCACTTAACATCTCCCAAAATCTCTCTCTCTCCTCTACATTCCTTTCTTCTCCAGGTGCATACACGCTTATTATGACCCACTTTTTGCATCCAACCTTTACTTTAATCCACATAATCCTTGAATTTACACATTCATATTCTCTTTTCTCCTTCCATAACTGATCATTTACCATTACTGCTACCCCTTCCTTTGCTCTAACTCTCTCAGCTACTCCAGATTTAATCCCATTTATTTCCCCCCACTGAAACTCTCCTACCCCCTTCAGCTTTGTTTCGCTTAGGGCCAGGACATCCAACTTCTTTTCATTCATAACATCAGCAATCATCTGTTTCTTGTCATCCGCACTACATCCACGCACATTCAAGCATCCCAGTTTTATAAAGTTTTTCTTCTTGTCTTTTTTAGTAAATGTCTACAGGAGAAGGGGTTACTAGCCCATTGCTCCTGGCATTTTAGTTGCCTCATATGACACACATGGCTTATGGAGGAAAGATTCTTTTCCACTTCCCCATGTCTTATTCCCCTATAATTTTTGCACTGTACCAGTCCCTGGGTACCTTACCCTCTTCCATACATTTATTAAATAATTGCACCAACCACTCCAAAACTATATCCCCACCTGCTTTTAACATTTCTATCTTTATCCCATCAATCCCGGCTGCCTTACCCCCTTTCATTTTACCTACTGCCTCACGAACTTCCCCCACACTCACAACTGGCTCTTCCTCACTCCTACAAGATGTTATTCCTCCTTGCCCTATACACGAAATCACAGCTTCCCTATCTTCATCAACATTTAACAATTCCTCAAAATATTCCCTCCATCTTCCTGTTACCTCTAACTCTCCATTTAATAACTCTGTCAAATCCATTGGTGTATATATATACACAAATACATACAAATGGGAGAAATGCAAAAGCGAGTGCTGGTATATACAGGTTTCAAATTAATAAACTCAGTTTCAAAGAAAACTGCTTTGAAATTGGGTCTATTTGAAACAACCTATACTTGAATTGTGAACATGAGTCCGGGTATATATAAACTTGAAAAATTGTGAATATGATTCTTGGTATATATAAACTTGAACAATTGTCAACATAAGTCCTGGTATATATAAACTTGATCAATTGTCAACGTGAGTGCAGGTATATATAAACTTGAATTGTGAACGTGAGTCTTAGTATATATGAACAGTTGTGAATGCGAGTCTTGGTATATATAAACTTGAACAATTGTTAACATCGAGTCCGGGTATACATAAATTTGTCCAGCATGAGGTTAAACTGTCAGAGAACATGTACTGTGTGACCTTTGTGGGTTTAGTGCTTTGTTTTCACTATAATGACAGAAAACTGCATTGTTCAAGTTTATACATACCAACACTTATGTTCATAACTGTGTATATACACTGAGATACACAGTGTGTATATACACTGAGATACACAGTGTGTATATACACTGAGATACACAGTGTGTATATACACTGAGATACACAGTGTGTATATACACTGAGATACACAGTGTGTATATACACTGAGATACACAGTGTGTATATACACTGAGATACACAGTGTGTATATACACTGAGATACACAGTGTGTATATACACTGAGATACACAGTGTGTATATACACTGAGATACACAGTGTGTATATACACTGAGATACACAGTGTGTATATACACTGAGATACACAGTGTGTATATACACTGAGATACACAGTGTGTATATACACTGAGATACACAGTGTGTATATACACTGAGATACACAGTGTGTATATACACTGAGATACACAGTGTGTATATACACTGAGATACACAGTGTGTATATACACTGAGATACACAGTGTGTATATACACTGAGATACACAGTGTGTATATACACTGAGATACACAGTGTGTATATACACTGAGATACACAGTGTGTATATACACTGAGATACACAGTGTGTATATACACTGAGATACACAGTGTGTATATACACTGAGATACACAGTGTGTATATACACTGAGATACACAGTGTGTATATACACTGAGATACACTGTGTATATACACTGAGATACACAGTGTGTATATACACTGAGATACACAGTGTGTATATACACTGAGATATACACACCACTCAGTATATACATGCAGTAAACACTGGTTAATACAAAATAAAACACAGAAAACACCATTTTCTTTATTGACGCTAAAACACAATATAACCATGAAAGCTCTTTGTCCAAGGCACCAGCACCAACCCCTCCACACCACTAATACCCTCACAATAATAATGCCGAGGCAGCTCCGTATTATCAAGTCTCCCAGACTCCCATATTATGAGGCCTTTCGCCTGGCAATACTTCATCAGGAGCTTGCAATATGTATGTCATGCCAAATAAATAAAATTGGTCAATTAGCAAGAACTCGTTTAAGTCCTTTCTAAAATTTTCTCTTATACTTTTAAAGATATATATTTTTCATTTATGTTAATGTAAAAATTAATAATTTTTTACCAAAAGAACCTTAGAAAACTTACCTTATTATAACAAGAACTATTTAATTTAGCCTAATCTAACTAAATATAGTTTAGATAAGTTTATATATTTTTTGCTAGGTTCAGATTAATTTTTGAGAAATTATTGCATACACAAATTTTCGCTTCCCTTATTCGGCAAGAAGAGCATTGCTATTTAAGCCAAAATCACAAGTTTTACCTATTCAGCACCACACACAATCATATATATATATATATATGTCGTGCCGAATAGGCAGAACTTGCAATCTTGGCTTAAATAGCAACGCTCATCTTGCCATATAGGACAAGCGAAAATTTGTGTATGTAATAATTTCGCCAAAATCATTCTGAACCTAATGAGAAAAATATATTTCACTGTGTTTGTTTAGTATTAAATTATTGTAAACAAATCTAAAATATATTTAGTTGGGTTAGGCTAAAATAAATTGTTCTTGTTATAATAAGGTTAGGTCAGTTTTCTAAGATTCTTTTGGTCCAAAATTATAAATTTTTAAATTAACATTAATGAAAAAATATATCTTTAAACATATAAGAGAAAATTTCAGAAAGGACTTAATTTTAAATGAGTTCTTGCTAATTGACCAGTATACAGTGGACCCCCGGTTAACAAATTTTTTTTCATTCCAGTAGTATGTTCAGGTGCCAGTACTGACCGAATTTTTTCCCATAAGGAATATTGTGAAGTAGATTAGTCCATTTCAGACCCCCAAACATACACGTACAAATGCACTTACATAAATACACTTACATAATTGGTCGCATTTGGAGGTGATCGTTAAGCGGGGGGTCCACTGTATATATATATATATATATATATATATATATATATATATATATATATATATATATATATATATATACTTGGTTTAGCAGGTTCCTGCTGATATTCCTGCTTGGTTCAGCAGATTTCTGCTGAAGTCATCTTTAGCCAGAGCTGCTACAAAGGTCCTCCTGCAATGATTATTATCATAATTAAGATACAATTACTATTAGAAGAAGGCACATTGACCATGACTCAGGCAGTAGTTCTTAGAGGCCAATATTCTACTTAATTTAGTAGCTATGTGATCCTTGTGGGTCTAGAGCTCTCCCTGAGTGGTATGTATGCCGGTATATATGTACCTGGGGATATTCACAGCCAGGTATATGTGCTAATAAGATATATATGTACCTGAGGATATACACCGCCAGGTATATTAACTAGTAGCCAGGTATATGCATACTAGAAGATATACAGAGCCAGGTACTGTATAGCCCTTGTGGTTTAGCGCTTCTTTTTGATTATAATTAAACAGCCAGGTATACATGCACCTGGGGATATAGACTGCCAGATATGCACTATTAACCAGGTATATACTCTAATAACCAGGTATATACTCTAATAACCAGGTATATACATACATGCCTGAAGGGTATACATTGGTATATACATGCCTGAGGATATACAGAGTGGGTATATGCCCCAATTACCAGGTATATACATACATGTGGTTATACAGAGCTAGGTATATGCATAACCAGGTATATACAATAATAACCAGGTATATACACGCCTTCGGATCTACAGAACCAGGTATATACACTAGGAGCAGGTATATACAATAATCAGGTATATACATGCCTGCGGATATACAGAACCAGGTATATACACTAGGAGCCAGGCATATACATACCTGAGAATATACAGAGCCAGGCATATATACTAATAATCTGGTATATACATTAACCAGGTATATACGTACCTGAGGATATTCAGAGCCAGGTCAGCGAGGTAACCATGGGCGTGGGCGTGGGTGGTCAGGTTACACACGCCTGCACCGCCCACTGTGGGCGGCACACGACCGTCACCCACATCAACCACCCACACCTGTCAGCCAGATATACCAGGTATATATCATGAGTATATTGAAGCCGCTACATTTGTGTATATTGAGAGACGTATATATGCTGGGGTATATATGCTGATGTGCTGTGGTATATATGCTGGAGTATATATGTGGTAATATATGCTGGGGTATATATGCTGTGGTAATATATGCTGAGGTATATATGCTGTGGTATGTAGCTGTGGTATATATTCTGGGGTATATATGCTGGGGTGCTGTGGTATGTATGCTGGTTATATATGGTGGGGTATATATGCTGAGGTATATATTTTGGGTATGTAAGCTGAGGTATATATTCTGGGGTATATATGCTGAGGTGCTGTGGTATGTATGCTTGGTATATATGCTGGGGTGCTGTGGTATGTATGCTGGGTATATATGCTGTGGTATATATGCTGTGGTATATGTACTGTGGTATATATGCTGTGGTATATATGCTGTGGCAAATGTACTGTGATATATATGCTGTGGTATATATGCTGTGGTATATATGCTGTGGTATATGTACTGTGGTATATATGCTGTGGTATATATGCTGTGGTATATATGCTGTGGTATATATGCTGTGGTATATATGCTGTGGTATATGTACTGTGGTATATATGCTGTGGTATATATGCTGTGGTATATATGCTGTGGTATATGTACTGTGGTATATATGCTGTGGTATATATGCTGTGGTATATATGCTGTGGTATATATGCTGTGGTATATATGCTGTGGTATATGTACTGTGGTATATATGCTGTGGTATATATGCTGTGGTATATATGCTGTGGTATATGTACTGTGGTATATATGCTGTGGTATATATGCTGTGGTATATATGCTGTGGTATATATGCTGTGGTATATGTACTGTGGTATATATGCTGTGGTATATATGCTGTGGCAAATGTACTGTGATATATATGCTGTGGTATATATGCTGTGGTATATATGCTGTGGTATATATGCTGTGGTATATGTACTGTGGTATATATGCTGTGGTATATATGCTGTGGTATATATGCTGTGGTATATGTACTGTGGTATATATGCTGTGGTATATGTACTGTGGTATATATGCTGTGGTATATATGCTGTGGTATATATGCTGTGGTATATATGCTGTGGTATATATGCTGTGGTATATGTACTGTGGTATATATGCTGTGGTATATATGCTGTGGTATATATGCTGTGGTATATGTACTGTGGTATATATGCTGTGGTATATGTACTGTGGTATATATGCTGTGGTATATATGCTGTGGTATATATGCTGTGGTATATATGCTGTGGTATATGTACTGTGGTATATATGCTGTGGTATATATGCTGTGGTATATATGCTGTGGTATATATGCTGTGGTATATGTACTGTGGTATATATGCTGTGGTATATATGCTGTGGTATATATGCTGTGGTATATATGCTGTGGTATATATGCTGTGGTATATATGCTGTGGTATATATGCTGTGGTATATGTACTGTGGTATATATGCTGTGGTATATGTACTGTGGTATATATGCTGTGGTATATATGCTGTGGTATATGTACTGTGGTATATATGCTGTGGTATATATGCTGTGGTATATGTACTGTGGTATATATGCTGTGGTATATATGCTGTGGTATATATGCTGTGGTATATATGCTGTGGTATATGTACTGTGGTATATATGCTGTGGTATATGTACTGTGGTATATGTACTGTGGTATATGTACTGTGGTATATGTACTGTGGTATATGTTCTGTGGTATATGTACTGTGGTATATGTACTGTGGTATATGTACTGTGGTATATGTACTGTGGTATATGTTCTGTGGTATATATGTTGTGGTATATGTACTGTGGTATATGTACTGTGGTATATGTACTGTGGTATATGTACTGTGGTATATGTACTGTGGTATATGTACTGTGGTATATGTACTGTGGTATATGTTCTGTGGTATATGTACTGTGGTATATGTACTGTGGTATATGTACTGTGGTATATGTACTGTGGTATATGTACTGTGGTATATGTACTGTGGTATATATGCTGTGGTATATATGCTGTGGTATATGTACTGTGGTATATATGCTGTGGTATATGTACTGTGGTATATGTACTGTGGTATATGTACTGTGGTATATGTACTGTGGTATATGTTCTGTGGTATATGTACTGTGGTATATGTACTGTGGTATATGTACTGTGGTATATGTACTGTGGTATATATGCTGTGGTATATGTACTGTGGTATATGTACTGTGGTATATGTACTGTGGTATATATGCTGTGGTATATGTACTGTGGTATATGTACTGTGGTATATGTACTGTGGTATATGTACTGTGGTATATGTACTGTGGTATATGTACTGTGGTATATATGCTGTGGTATATGTACTGTGGTATATATGCTGTGGTATATGTACTGTGGTATATGTACTGTGGTATATGTACTGTGGTATATATGCTGTGGTATATATGCTGTGGTATATGTACTGTGGTATATATGCTGTGGTATATGTACTGTGGTATATGTACTGTGGTATATGTACTGTGGTATATGTACTGTGGTATATGTACTGTGGTATATGTACTGTGGTATATATGCTGTGGTATATATGCTGTGGTATATGTACTGTGGTATATATGCTGTGGTATATGTACTGTGGTATATGTACTGTGGTATATGTACTGTGGTATATGTACTGTGGTATATGTACTGTGGTATATGTACTGTGGTATATATGCTGTGGTATATATGCTGTGGTATATGTACTGTGGTATATGTACTGTGGTATATGTACTGTGGTATATGTACTGTGGTATATATGCTGTGGTATATGTACTGTGGTATATATGCTGTGGTATATGTACTGTGGTATATGTACTGTGGTATATGTACTGTGGTATATGTACTGTGGTATATATGCTGTGGTATATGTACTGTGGTATATATGCTGTGGTATATGTACTGTGGTATATGTACTGTGGTATATGTACTGTGGTATATGTACTGTGGTATATGTACTGTGGTATATGTACTGTGGTATATGTACTGTGGTATATGTACTGTGGTATATATGCTGTGGTATATGTACTGTGGTATATATGCTGTGGTATATGTACTGTGGTATATGTACTGTGGTATATATGCTGTGGTATATGTACTGTGGTATATATGCTGTGGTATATGTACTGTGGTATATGTACTGTGGTATATGTACTGTGGTATATGTACTGTGGTATATGTAATGTGGTATCTGTACGGTGGTATATGTACGGTGGTATATATGCTGTGGTATATGTATGCTGTGGTTTCTGTAGTGTGGTATCTGTACTGTGGTATCTATGCTGTGGTATATGTACTGTGGTATATGTACTGTGGTATATGTACTGTGGTATATGTACTGTGGTATATGTACTGTGGTATATGTACTGTGGTATATATGTACTGTGGTATATGTACTGTGGTATATATGCTGTGGTATATGTACTGTGGTATATATGCTGTGGTATATGTACTGTGGTATATGTACTGTGTATATACTGTGGTATATGTACTGTGGTACTGTGGTATATGTACTGTGGTATATGTACTGTGGTATATGTACTGTGGTATATGCTGTGGTATATGTACTGTGGTATATGTACTGTGGTATATGTACTGTGGTATATGTACTGTGGTATATATGCTGTGGTATATGTACTGTGGTATATGTACTGTGGTATATGTACTGTGGTATATGTACTGTGGTACTGTGGTATATATGCTGTGGTATATATGCTGTGGTATATATGCTGTGGTATATGTACTGTGGTATATGTACTGTGGTATATGTACTGTGGTATATGTACTGTGGTATATATGCTGTGGTATATATGCTGTGGTATATATGCTGTGGTATATGTACTGTGGTATATATGCTGTGGTATATATGCTGTGGTATATGTACTGTGGTATATATGCTGTGGTATATGTACTGTGGTATATGTACTGTGGTATATGTACTGTGGTATATGTACTGTGGTATATGTACTGTGGTATATGTACTGTGGTATATGTACTGTGGTATATATGCTGTGGTATATGTACTGTGGTATATGTACTGTGGTATATATGCTGTGGTATATGTACTGTGGTATATGTACTGTGGTATATGTACTGTGGTATATATGCTGTGGTATATATGCTGTGGTATATATGCTGTGGTATATGTTCTGTGGTATATATGCTGTGGTATATGTACTGTGGTATATGTACTGTGGTATATGTACTGTGGTATATACGCTGTTATATTACTGTGGTATATGTACTGTGGTATATGTACTGTGGTATATGTACTGTGGTATATATGCTGTGGTATATGTACTGTGGTATATATGCTGTGGTATATATGCTGTGGTATATGTACTGTGGTATATGTACTGTGGTATATGTACTGTGGTATATGTACTGTGGTATATGTACTGTGGTATATATGCTGTGGTATATGTACTGTGGTATATGTACTGTGGTATATGTACTGTGGTATATGTACTGTGGTATATGTACTGTGGTATATGTACTGTGGTATATGTACTGTGGTATATATGCTGTGGTATATGTACTGTGGTATATGTACTGTGGTATATGTACTGTGGTATATGTACTGTGGTATATATGCTGTGGTATATTTACTGTGGTATATGTACTGTGGTATATGTACTGTGGTATATATGCTGTGGTATATATGCTGTGGTATATATGCTGTGGTATATGTACTGTGGTATATATGCTGTGGTATATATGCTGTGGTATATATGCTGTGGTATATGTACTGTGGTATATATGCTGTGGTATATGTACTGTGGTATATGTACTGTGGTATATATGCTGTGGTATATGTACTGTGGTATATGTACTGTGGTATATGTACTGTGGTATATGTACTGTGGTATATATGCTGTGGTATATATGCTGTGGTATATGTACTGTGGTATATGTACTGTGGTATATATGCTGTGGTATATGTACTGTGGTATATGTACTGTGGTATATGTACTGTGGTATATGTACTGTGGTATATATTGCTGTGGTATATATGGTCTGTGGTATATGTACTGTGGTATATATGCTGTGGTATATGTACTGTGGTATATGTACTGTGGTATATGTACTGTGGTATATGTACTGTGGTATATATGCTGTGTATGTACTGTGGTATATGTACTGTGGTATATGTACTGTGGTATATATACTGTGGTATATATGCTGTGGTATATGTACTGTGGTATATGTACTGTGGTATATATGCTGTGGTATATGTACTGTGGTATATGTACTGTGGTATATATGCTGTGGTATATATGCTGTGGTATATGTACTGTGGTATATGTACTGTGGTATATGTACTGTGGTATATGTACTGTGGTATATATGCTGTGGTATATGTACTGTGGTATATGTACTGTGGTATATCTCCTGTGGTATATCTGCTGTGGTATATCTGCTGTGGTATATGTGCTGTGGTATATGTGCTGTGGTATATATGCTGTGGTATATATGCTGTGGTATATGTACTGTGGTATATATGCTGTGGTATATGTACTGTGGTATATGTACTGTGGTATATGTACTGTGGTATATGTACTGTGGTATATGTACTGTGGTATATGTACTGTGGTATATGTACTGTGGTATATATGCTGTGGTATATGTACTGTGGTATATGTACTGTGGTATATATATATGCTGTGGTATATATGCTGTGGTATATATGTACTGTGGTATATGTACTGTGGTATATATGCTGTGGTATATGCTGTGGTATATGTACTGTGGTATATGTACTGTGGTATATGTACTGTGGTATATGTACTGTGGTATATGTACTGTGGTATATGTACTGTGGTATATATGCTGTGGTATATGTACTGTGGTATATGTACTGTGGTATATATGCTGTGGTATATATGCTGTGGTATATGTACTGTGGTATATGTACTGTGGTATATATGCTGTGGTATATGTACTGTGGTATATGTACTGTGGTATATGTACTGTGGTATATGTACTGTGGTATATGTACTGTGGTATATGTACTGTGGTATATGTACTGTGGTATATGTACTGTGGTATATATGCTGTGGTATATGTACTGTGGTATATGTACTGTGGTATATGTACTGTGGTATATGTACTGTGGTATATATGCTGTGGTATATATGCTGTGGTATATATGCTGTGGTATATGTACTGTGGTATATATGCTGTGGTATATATGCTGTGGTATATGTACTGTGGTATATATGCTGTGGTATATGTACTGTGGTATATGTACTGTGGTATATGTACTGTGGTATATGTACTGTGGAATATGTACTGTGGTATATGTACTGTGGTATATGTACTCGTGGTATATGTACTGTGGTATATATGCTGTGGTATATATGCTGTGGTATATGTACTGTGGTATATGTACTGTGGTATATATGCTGTGGTATATGTACTGTGGTATATGTACTGTGGTATATGTACTGTGGTATATGTACTGTGGTATATGTACTGTGGTATATGTACTGTGGTATATATGCTGTGGTATATATGCTGTGGTATATATGCTGTGGTATATGTACTGTGGTATATGTACTGTGGTATATGTACTGTGGTATATGTACTGTGGTATATATGCTGTGGTATATATGCTGTGGTATATATGCTGTGGTATATGTACTGTGGTATATATGCTGTGGTATATATGCTGTGGTATATGTACTGTGGTATATATGCTGTGGTATATGTACTGTGGTATATGTACTGTGGTATATGTACTGTGGTATATGTACTGTGGAATATGTACTGTGGTATATGTACTGTGGTATATGTACTGTGGTATATGTACTGTGGTATATATGCTGTGGTATATATGCTGTGGTATATATGCTGTGGTATATGTACTGTGGTATATATGCTGTGGTATATATGCTGTGGTATATGTACTGTGGTATATATGCTGTGGTATATGTACTGTGGTATATATGCTGTGGTATATGTACTGTGGTATATATGCTGTGGTATATGTACTGTGGTATATGTACTGTGGTATATGTACTGTGGTATATGTACTGTGGTATATGTACTGTGGTATATGTACTGTGGTATATATGCTGTGGTATATGTACTGTGGTATATGTACTGTGGTATATGTACTGTGGTATATGTACTGTGGTATATGTACTGTGGTATATGTACTGTGGTATATGTACTGTGGTATATGTACTGTGGTATATGTACTGTGGTATATGTACTGTGGTATATGTACTGTGGTATATGTACTGTGGTATATATGCTGTGGTATATGTACTGTGGTATATATGCTGTGGTATATGTACTGTGGTATATATGCTGTGGTATATGTACTGTGGTATATGTACTGTGGTATATGTACTGTGGTATATATGCTGTGGTATATGTACTGTGGTATATATGCTGTGGTATATGTACTGTGGTATATATGCTGTGGTATATGTACTGTGGTATATGTACTGTGGTATATGTACTGTGGTATATATGCTGTGGTATATGTACTGTGGTATATGTACTGTGGTATATGTACTGTGGTATATATGCTGTGGTATATGTACTGTGGTATATGTACTGTGGTATATGTACTGTGGTATATGTACTGTGGTATATGTACTGTGGTATATGTACTGTGGTATATGTACTGTGGTATATGTACTGTGGTATATGTACTGTGGTATATGTACTGTGGTATATATGCTGTGGTATATGTACTGTGGTATATGTACTGTGGTATATATGCTGTGGTATATATGCTGTGGTATATGTACTGTGGTATATGTACTGTGGTATATGTACTGTGGTATATGTACTGTGGTATATGTACTGTGGTATATGTACTGTGGTATATGTACTGTGGTATATGTACTGTGGTATATATGCTGTGGTATATGTACTGTGGTATATGTACTGTGGTATATATGCTGTGGTATATGTACTGTGGTATATGTACTGTGGTATATGTACTGTGGTATATGTACTGTGGTATATGTACTGTGGTATATGTACTGTGGTATATGTACTGTGGTATATGTACTGTGGTATATGTACTGTGGTATATGTACTGTGGTATATGTACTGTGGTATATGTACTGTGGTATATGTACTGTGGTATATATGCTGTGGTATATGTACTGTGGTATATGTACTGTGGTATATGTACTGTGGTATATGTACTGTGGTATATGTACTGTGGTATATGTACTGTGGTATATGTACTGTGGTATATATGCTGTGGTATATGTACTGTGGTATATGTACTGTGGTATATGTACTGTGGTATATATGCTGTGGTATATGTACTGTGGTATATATGCTGTGGTATATGTACTGTGGTATATATGCTGTGGTATATGTACTTTGGTATATGTACTGTGGTATATGTACTGTGGTATATATGCTGTGGTATATGTACTGTGGTATATGTACTGTGGTATATGTACTGTGGTATATGTACTGTGGTATATGTACTGTGGTATATATGCTGTGGTATATGTACTGTGGTATATGTACTGTGGTATATATGCTGTGGTATATGTACTGTGGTATATATGCTGTGGTATATGTACTGTGGTATATGTACTGTGGTATATGTACTGTGGTATATGTACTGTGGTATATGTACTGTGGTATATATGCTGTGGTATATGTACTGTGGTATATGTACTGTGGTATATGTACTGTGGCATATGTACTGTGGTATATATGCTGTGGCATATGTACTGTGGTACAACCCTGATGATTTCATAGCAACTCGTACCAGCTTAGCTCAAAGTGTTTTTAGAAGAATCCGTGAAACACTTCATAAATCAACAGCAGAATTTACAAGAGTCGCAAACACTCGAGCAAAGTCATCCAAAATCAAAGTAGGTTCGAGAGTTATGCTGATTAACTTTAACAAAACATCTGCAATGCCAAAGCTTGATCAAAAGTTTGTTGGTCCTTATCGCGTAGTTGAACATATCACTGGTAATAAGTATAAGGTTAGAGAAATTAGTACTGGTCAGTATAAAGAATCGCATTTAGATCATATGAAGTTAGTATGTGATGATAATGATGTTCCAACCCAGACTATTGTGACAGACTCTGACAATCCTCCTGATCCTGTACTCTCTACCTCTGATACTCAGTCAGACGATCAACCTGAGTGTCGTTATTCCCTACGTACATGACAGGTATTGAGAAATCCTCAAGTATCATTTGTTACTTCCAATTCAGATTTGCCTCAAATACAGCATGAGTTAGCCAGTGCAACAGAGTTTGATCCTCCCAGAGATGACACCCATTCTGCATATGTCAATCTCACCCTAGCAGAGTTGGGGTTAAATGTAAATAACCTGTATAGATGAATAATTACAGTATCAACTTATCAGTGTTCAAGAATTTTTTTTTGTGCTCACGTTCTCTCCGAATTCTGAGAGTTAACAGTCTAGATTTGAGTGCACCGAATCTGCCTTTCTGTTAAACCTTTCTTTGTATATATTCCTTCCTCAGAATCCGTAGATCACATGAATACAGATCGATCGATCAAATTTTTTTTTTTATAACTTCTATTGTGTAATCTCAATGTTGAGTTTCATTCGATGAGTTGTGCTATATTATACAGTTTTATTACAGTTTCAGTTACGTAAGCTTCCATTCCAATATTCTACTTATGTATGTTATAATGTTCAATTGTTGTGTACTTTGACATTGTATAGAATCAGCCCAAGCCGTACACCTGCCATTTCTAGTTTGTATTAGTTGTATGTCGGGACGACATACGTTAGCGTCGCCGAGCTCTCAGTAGTAGTACCAGTTCCTAGTAACCAGTTACCAGTAACCAGTGTACCAGTAGATGACTCACAACCAACCGTCTCTGCGTGAATCACTGACTGTATTCATATTGCTGCTGACCATAGCAGGATTTCAACCACCCTCACCCTTAGGCACTTATGGGTCAGTCAGGCTAGGGAGCAGAGAGAGGCAGGACGGCTGTTGCTGTTGGCGCTTTCCCACACTTTCCGTTATATTATACGTACTACCAACCTACGTGAGTATTCTTACCCTATCCACGTTTTCGAAACCCACATGACACTGTGGTATATATGCTGTGGTATATGTACTGTGGTATATATGCTAGGGTATATGTACTATGGTATATATGCTGTGGTATATATACTGTGGTATATATGCTAGGGTATATAATAAGACTCACTGGTAGTTGGGTGGTCATAAAGGTCAGCTCCTGCAGTAAGGTCCTGGACCAGGAGCTGGAGCTTCGTCTCTCACCTGAAATATAACGTTATCAAGTTCCTGTTGTCTTATAAACAATAATAATAATATTTTATTATTATTTTTTTTTTATTATCACACTGGCCGATTCCCACCAAGGCAGGGTGACCCACCATGGCAGGGTGACCCACCATGGCAGGGTGACCCACCATGGCAGGGTGACCCACCATGGCAGGGTGACCCACCATGGCAGGGTGACCCACCATGGCAGGGTGACCCACCATGGCAGGGTGACCCACCATGGCAGGGTGACCCACCATGGCAGGGTGACCCACCATGGCAGGGTGACCCACCATGGCAGGGTGACCCACCATGGCAGGGTGACCCACCATGGCAGGGTGACCCACCATGGCAGGGTGACCCACCATGGCAGGGTGACCCACCATGGCAGGGTGACCCACCATGGCAGGGTGACCCACCATGGCAGGGTGACCCACCATGGCAGGGTGACCCACCATGGCAGGGTGACCCACCATGGCAGGGTGACCCACCATGGCAGGGTGACCCACCATGGCAGGGTGACCCACCATGGCAGGGTGACCCACCATGGCAGGGTGACCCACCATGGCAGGGTGACCCACCATGGCAGGGTGACCCACCATGGCAGGGTGACCCACCAAGGCAGGGTGACCCACCATGGCAGGGTGACCCACCATGGCAGGGTGACCCACCATGGCAGGGTGACCCACCATGGCAGGGTGACCCACCATGGCAGGGTGACCCACCAAGGCAGGGTGACCCACCATGGCAGGGTGACCCACCAAGGCAGGGTGACCCACCAAGGCAGGGTGACCCACCAAGGCAGGGTGACCCACCATGGCAGGGTGACCCACCATGGCAGGGTGACCCACCAAGGCAGGGTGACCCACCATGGCAGGGTGACCCACCATGGCAGGGTGACCCACCATGGCAGGGTGACCCACAATGGCAGGGTGACCCACCAAGGCAGGGTGACCCACCATGGCAGGGTGACCCACCAAGGCAGGGTGACCCACCAAGGCAGGGTGACCCACCAAGGCAGGGTGACCCACCATGGCAGGGTGACCCACCAAGGCAGGGTGACCCACCATGGCAGGGTGACCCACCAAGGCAGGGTGACCCACCAAGGCAGGGTGACCCACCAAGGCAGGGTGACCCACCAAGGCAGGGTTACCCACCAAGGCAGGGTGACCCACCAAGGCAGGGTGGACCACCAAGGCAGGGTGACCCACCAAGGCAGGGTGACCCACCAAGGCAGGGTGGTCCACCAAGGCAGGGTGGACCACCAAGGCAGGGTGACCCACCAAGGCAGGGTGACCCACCAAGGCAGGGTGACCCACCAAGGCAGGGTGGACCACCAAGGCAGGGTGGACCACCAAGGCAGGGTGGACCACCAAGGCAGGGTGACCCACCAAGGCAGGGTGGACCACCAAGGCAGGGTGACCCACCAAGGCAGGGTGACCCACCAAGGCAGGGTGACCCACCAAGGCAGGGTGGACCACCAAGGCAGGGTGGACCACCATGGCAGGGTGACCCACCAATGCAGGGTGACCCACCAAGGCAGGGTGGACCACCAAGGCAGGGTGGACCACCAAGGCAGGGTGACCCACCAAGGCAGGGTGACCCACCAAGGCAGGGTGACCCACCAAGGCAGGGTGACCCACCAAGGCAGGGTGACCCACCAAGGCAGGGTGACCCACCAAGGCAGGGTGACCCACCAAGGCAGGGTGACCCACCAAGGCAGGGTGACCCACCAAGGCAGGGTTACCCACCAAGGCAGGGTGACCCACCAAGGCAGGGTGGACCACCAAGGCAGGGTGACCCACCAAGGCAGGGTGGACCACCAAGGCAGGGTGACCCACCAAGGCAGGGTGACCCATCAAGGCAGGGTGACCCACCAAGGCAGGGTGGCCCACCAAGGCAGGGTGACCCACCAAGGCAGGGTGGACCACCAAGGCAGGGTGGACCACCAAGGCAGGGTGGACCACCAAGGCAGGGTGACCCACCAAGGCAGGGTGGACCACCAAGGCAGGGTGACCCACCAAGGCAGGGTGACCCACCAAGGCAGGGTGACCCACCAAGGCAGGGTGGACCACCAAGGCAGGGTGGACCACCAAGGCAGGGTGACCCACCAATGCAGGGTGACCCACCAAGGCAGGGTGGACCACCAAGGCAGGGTGGACCACCAAGGCAGGGTGACCCACCAAGGCAGGGTGACCCACCAAGGCAGGGTGACCCACCAAGGCAGGGTGACCCACCAAGGCAGGGTGACCCACCAAGGCAGGGTGACCCACCAAGGCAGGGTGACCCACCAAGGCAGGGTGACCCACCAAGGCAGGGTGACCCACCAAGGCAGGGTGACCCACCAAGGCAGGGTGACCCACCAAGGCAGGGTGGCCCACCAAGGCAGGGTGACCCACCAAGGCAGGGTGGACCACCAAGGCAGGGTGACCCACCAAGGCAGGGTGACCCATCAAGGCAGGGTGACCCACCAAGGCAGGGTGGCCCACCAAGGCAGGGTGGCCCGAAAAAGAAAAACTTTCACCATCATTCACTCCATCACTGTCTTGCCAGAAGGGTGCTTTACACTACAGTTTTTAAACTGCAACATTAACACCCCTCCTTCAGAGTGCAGGCACTGTACTTCCCATCTCCAGGACTCAAGTCCGGCCTGCCGGTTTCCCTGAATCCCTTCATAAATGTTACTTTGCTCACACTCCAACAGCACGTCAAGTATTAAAAACCATTTGTCTCCATTCACTCCTATCAAACACGCTCACGCATGCCTGCTGGAAGTCCAAGCCCCTAGCACACAAAACCTCCTTTACCCCCTCCCTCCAACCCTTCCTAGGCCGACTCCTACCCCGCCTTCCTTCCACTACAGACTGATACACTCTTGAAGTTATTCTGTTTCGCTCCATTCTCTCTACATGTCCGAACCACCTCAACAACCCTTCCTCAGCCCTCTGGACAACAGTTTTGGTAATCCTGCACCTCCTCCTAACTTCCAAACTACGAATTCTCTGCATTATATTCACACCACACATTGCCCTCAGACATGACATCTCCACTGCCTCCAGCCTTCTCCTCGCTGCAACATTCATCACCCATGCTTCACACCCATATAAGAGCGTTGGTAAAACTATACTCTCATACATTCCCCTCTTTGTCTCCAAGGACAAAGTTCTTTGTCTCCACAGACTCCTAAGTGCACCACTCACTCTTTTTCCCTCATCAATTCTATGATTCACCTCATAATAATAATAATAATAATAATAATAATAATAATAATAATAATAATAATAATAATAATAATAATAATAATAATAATAATAATAATAATAATAATAATAATAATAATCATAATAATAATATAATTACCTTGATTATCGTTGCCACTGTTATTGCCCATTATCAAGTCGTCTTTTCTTCCTTCTTTCCTCTCCTCCACCTCCCTCTCTCCTCCATTATTCTCCTCCATCTCTCCAACACCTCCATTCGTCGCTTCTACAGAAGTTATCCCTTTTAAAATCGTCTTCCTGTTGGAGAAAATAATGAATTAATTTATTGTATCTATTGTTTTCTACAATTTATCTATCTGTCAGATTTTGTCTATTATATTTCTCCATCTATTAAAAATAATAGACAAAAATATATTCATTCAGTTAAAAGATATTACATCAAAACTGTTTTTAGAAATATTGGTTCAACTTATCTAAATTATTAATACGTATTATAATCATGGAGGAAGCGTTAAACCCGGAGGATTATACAGTACCTGCGGGGGGGGGGGATGTGGAAGGCATTCAGGCTTAATTCGGGGAACTGGAGCACAGATCCAATTCCCTAAATCAAGAGCCCCTCACCACCAACAAGGAACCTTCCTTGAGGGGTCAACTTATTTAAATCATTGGTGACTTACGGCTGACAGGACGTCAGTTTTCCTGAAGAAACTACACAAGATCGTCACTTCTCTACCAATTTCTGAACTCAACTCGTCTATTGAAACTCAAAATACTTGAGGTACTGTTAACAACACAAAAATCCCAGATACATCGTCCATGCTCAAGGTGACCTTCTCTGATGAACATGGCAGCCGTGGCTGCCACGTCTTTCTGTGTATTAAGATAAGATTTCGTTCAGATTTTTAACCCCGGAGGGTTAGCCACTCAGGATAAGCCAAGAAAGTCAGTGCGTCATCCAGGACTGTCTAACTTATTTCCATTGTGGTCCTTAATCTTGTTCACCCAGGATGCCACCCACACCAGTCCACTAACACCCAGGTACCTATTTGCTGCTAGGTGAACAGGACAACAGGTGTAAGGAAACGTGTCGAAATGTTTCCACCCGCCGGGAATCGAACCCGGGCCCTCCATGTGTGAAGCGGAAGCATTAACCATCAGGCCACCGGACCACTGGGCCACTTCGTCAGCCCCACCTACATCGAAGCTGAAAGATTTCACTACATCCAACATTGCTGGAACTGTTATTCTGATCTGTACAACATGTGGTAGTGAGGGACACACTTTTAGTTCCTGTACCGCCGCTGCTCCGTCTCCACCAACTTATTTAAACTGCAAAAGCAATGATCACCACACTCTTGCAGCAAAATGTCCTGTTAGAAAGGACATTATTAAGAAAACTCAAGATACAGTGCAGAAAAAATCATCTTCCAAGTCACCAACGCATGACGCAATTGCAAAGTTGCAGGAAGATACTACAAACTCCTTCAAGCTTCTACAGAACCCGCCTCCACCACTGTCTTAACGAAGATCAACTACTGTCTGCTATATGCTCGTGTACAGAATATGGCTGTACCTGGATCCTTCAACACCACCACTAACGAGCAATTCGCCTTGAACAACATGCCATCATTTGTATTTCCAGCTTCACCTTCGGCAGATATTCTCAAATTCACGGAAGACTTAGTCGCCACCTCAGCTTCCACAGTAACTCCTCCATCTCTGCCAACTAGTGAGGTCACTCCAACAACAACCAATGAGAAGCCTCTACCACCATCACTCCCCCATGGAAACCCACCAATCACAGACCTTGCCACCAGCAACATCTTCCTCCTCGTCTACTGAAGCCAACATCGAGTCTTCACCTCCACCTTCATCACCGCCTGCCAAGAGGGCTAAACCCGTGCCAACAACACCATCTTACGACCCTCGACGTGATCCAGTTCCTGATGATGACTCTTATTGTCCATGGAAAGTAATCACCCTCTACACCACAGTTCACTACGGTCAAGATAGACTGTTATCTGAACTACACCAGGAGGCCTGGTCACAGACCGGGCCGCGGGGGCGTTGACCCCCGGAACTCTCTCCAGGTAAACTCCAGGTAAACACACACTAACAAGACTGTCAAGTTTACCATCGATCCTGGTGCTGGTATAATTACACTTTCTAATCTCCTAGAGATCATTCAAGATCGCTCTCAGCATCCCTGCAATCAACACTTGCTAACACATCTCATGATCCTCCCGCTCCAACGATTTAAACGTCTTGTTAATGGATCTGGTGACTCACGAAATCGTAATGACACGACTGCAAACAAACCATACCACAGGCGGGATTGAACCCGCGGTCAGAGAGTCTCAAAACTCCAGACCGTCGCGTTGGATCTGGTATCAGGACGCTAGAAATTGTTAAACAACGTCGCAACTCGAAGTAACAGCCTAACACCATAACCTGATCAATCAACGACGAGCTCCTCTCTTGTCCCCTGCAGCCAACTGTCACCAGTAAGTCTCAGTTTCTTCCATCCAGGAAGGTGCAGTCAGCCTCTGCAGAGTTCCAGTGCCTTCTACATCGTCTTCGTCAGTGTTTTCCAGACTTAGCAGTTGGATCTAGTCGTGACTCTTCTCTCCTCGACTCAACACATTCCTCTCACCCTCTATTCTTCGCCCTGTCCCCACTAGCCCCTCGCCCCTCGCCCCCTCGCCCCTCACCCCTCGCCCCTCGCCCCTCGCCCCTCGCCCCTCGCCCCTCGCCCCTCGCCACTCGCCCTTTGCCCCTCCCCCCTCGCCCCTCGCCCGTCGCCCCTCGCCCCTCGCCCCTCGCCCCTCGCCCCTCGCCCTTCGCCCCTCGCCCCTCGCCCCTGTAACCACAATTAGGTGTATTAGGTGAGTACATCCCACTTGCGCACCACAACTTTCAACCTCTTGTATAGCCCCTAATTCTTCAACTTCCCCTCAAACCCCCTCCAGGGAGGTTCCTTGATGCTGGTGAGGGGCTCTTGATCAAGGGACCCTCCAGGGAGGTTCCTTGATGCTGGTGAGGGGCTCTTGATCAAGAGACCCTCCAGGAAGGTTCCTTGATGCTGGTGAGGGGATCTTGATCTAGGGACCCTCCAGGGAGGTTCCTTGATGCTGGTGAGGGGCTCTTGATCAAGGGACCCTCCAGGGAGGTTCCTTATGCTGGTGAGGGGCTCTTGATTAAGGGACCCTCCAGGGAGGTTCCTTGATGCTGGTGAGGGGCTCTTGATCAAGGGACCCTCCAGGGAGGTTCCTTGATGCTGGTGAGGGGCTCTTGATGTATATAATACCTGCCTTGCTACTGCCACACTGACCCGAGGAACTATAGAGCTGCCAGTCTACTAGAAACCCTGGGAAGGGCGTTTCAACGACCAGGACAAGACTCTGGACTCACCTAGATATTAACTACCCCCTGACTGACCAACAGGACTCACCTAGACATTAACTACCCCCTGACTGACCAACAGGACTCACCTAGACATTAACTACCCCCTGACTGACCAACAGGACTCACCTAGACATTAACTACCCCCTGACTGACCAACAGGACTCACCTAGACATTAACTACCCCCTGACTGACCAACAGGACTCACCTAGACATTAACTACCCCCTGACTGACCAACAGGACTCACCTAGACATTAACTACCCCCTGACTGACCAACAGGACTCACCTAGACATTAACTACCCCCTGACTGACCAACAGGACTCACCTAGATATTAACTACCCCCTGACTGACCAACAGGACTCACCTAGACATTAACTACCCCCTGACTGACTAACAGGACTCACCTAGACATTAACTACCCCCTGACTGACCAACAGGACTCACCTAGACATTAACTACCCCCTGACTGACCAACAGGACTCACCTAGACATTAACTACCCCCTGACTGACCAACAGTTTGGCCTCCACCAGCACCGTTCAACGAAGAAGCCGTATATATCATTCTGGACATTCTAATCAATAAGGATCAGCCATGTTCAACAGCCGTGGTTGTTAAAGACGTGAAGAAAGCATTCATCACGGTCTGGCATGCAGGGCTGAAGTACAACCTATCTCTTGATGGCCTGAGTTTACTATCACCTGCAGCACACAGGACTGCCATCCCTACGAGCTCCTTTGTGGGGCGGGGCAGATGGTCGACCAGAGGCCTACGAGCCCCGTGAGGGCGGGGAATGTGGCTAGGCCTGGGGACACTTGGTCCCATAGATGAGGGGGTACTTGTACCTCCTCCCATGGGAGACTTAGGTCTCGAGATAATCCCCAGATAGGGAGCCAAGGCCGGGTCACCACTTTGCTCTCTTCACTCTTCAGGCGGGAGTCCCCCAAGGCTGAGTACTGTCCCTTACTCTGTACAGTTGTACACTCTTACTCTGTACAGTTGTACACTCTTACTCTGTACAGTTGTACACCCTTACTCTGTACAGTTGTACACCCTTACTCTGTACAGTTGTACACTCTTACTCTGTACAGTTGTACACTCTTACTCTGTACAGTTGTACACTCTTACTCTGTACAGTTGTACACTCTTACTCTGTACAGTTGTACACTCTTACTCTGTACAGTTGTACACTCTTACTCTGTACAGTTGTACACTCTTACTCTGTACAGTTGTACACTCTTACTCTGTACAGTTGTACACCCTTTACACGAACGACATAGCTGACAGCGAACACCATAATACACACACATGCACATAACATCACGCAGCACACTAAACCTGCAGGGACCTATCAGCAGACAAGGGCGACACAGCTGGTATACCTGGAAGATGCTTGGGTGTATTAAAAGTCAACCCAGTAAGTCCAAGGTAACATCTGCACTAAAGGACGCCCACCACTGCCTGTCGAACTCTGAACCACCACTACAAGAACACCCATTCCACGAACACGTAACACCACTGTACTTGGAGGCTCGTGGCCTGGTAGATAAAGCTCTGGTTTCACACGATTTCTGGCAAGGGTGGAAACATTGGGTGTGTTTCCATAAACCTGTTGTCCCTGCTCACCCAGTCCACTAACACCTGAGTGTTAGTGGACTGGTGTGGGTCGCATCCTGGGATAAAAGTGACCTAATTTGCCAGAAATGCTCTGCATAACAAGCAGCTTTCTATACAATAGTATGTACCACAGTCAAACATTAGCCAATTTAGTCAAAACCTAGGAAGTATGATAACTGATGCACGCATGAACAAAGATCACTTACTACTCTCAGGTGACTTCAATATAAATCTCCTGCAAGACCAGGACCCACACGTTACTGAATTCACAAACACAATGAGTAACTGCATGTTGCTACCAACAGTAACAAAACCTACAAGAGTTACAGAGACTAGTGTTTCCCTACTTGACCACATCTGGACCAACACCATATCCCCTTTAAAATCAGGCATAATTACAGATAATACCACAGACCACTACCCTACCTTCCTCATAACAACTCTTGGTAAAATACCCCAAGACACTACTAAAGTCACCTTCAGACTTCACAATGAGGCAGCCATTAATAACTTCACAACACCAGTGACAAACATTGACTGGCACACTGAGCTAGAAATCTATACAGATATTGACGAATGTATTAATAATTTTCTAAAAAAAGACCCAATACCTCTATAACAAGCACTGCCCTAAAAAAACTAAACAGATGACAGCTAAGAGACTGAACAGTCCCTGGCTAACACCCAGCATTCTCAAATCCATAAATACAAAGCACCTATTTATTTATTTATTTATTTATTTATTTATTTATTTATTTATTAATTTGAACATAATACAGTGAGGTACAAAGTTAATACAGTACAACATACCAGAAGTCCCTTGTATACACAACATTATGGGCAGCTTAAAATTAACTTAAGATTAACTAAGCAATGATATATTCAGTGGTACAAAAATTATTATAAAACAGATAACGATTTAGTACAAATGAGTATTACAAAGACAGGTTATATGGTCATTACTGTGTTGCTTTTTTAATTACGTGGAGTTTACCTGGAGTTTACCTGGAGTTTACCTGGAGTTTACCTGGAGTTTACCTGGAGTTTACCTGGAGTTTACCTGGAGAGAGTTCCGGGGGTCAACGCCCCCGCGGCCCGGTCTATGACCAGGCCTCCTGGTGGATCAG